>NW_026516310.1:0-158156 GCF_025602895.1 Polychytrium aggregatum | reverse complement strand
ACTAGTACCTCCATGATCCGTCGGGCAGGCACTGCTGCCCAAAATGCCCGACAGCGAAATACTTCCGAGGACAGCGGCGCGGCTCGACCGTCGATCGAAGTCAAGTCACGCGGCTACAACATTGACGACGATGCCGCTTCCGAGCTTAGCCGCCTCCCGAGCGCCGATTCGGATGTGATGCCGAGCATCTATCGGCTGGATCTGCCCAGTGGCATTGGTCGCAGCAACTCGGACGTCTCCATCAATGGCCTCCTGAACGAGTACATTGGCAGCACCCACCGCTCCTCTCCTCAGCTTCATTTGCGCAAACCCTCGCTGCTGTCGCGTGCCGAATCGGCAAAGGGTCGCCCTTCGTTTGAAGGAGCAAGTGCTCGCGAGGCTTTGCTGGAGGAAAGCGAGGAGGATGCTAGCGATATCGACGCCGGCATGGATGCCGACGCGGACACCAAAATCAACACCGTTCTTGTCCCTGGAGCCGCCGATGCCGGGCTTGCAGGTGATACCGATGCCGATGTCGACGCCGATGTCGACGCTGTTTCGTTTGTCAAAGGCTCGCCTTCGATCCAGCGACGCAGCTCATCTATTATGGCTGACTCGGTGTTCGAGACAAGCATCCGCCAGAGCCGAGCCCGCTCGAGCATCCCAGACTCAGAGGACTCCTTCCTGGCTGCTCAGGTGGCCCTGGCCGCTGAGGGTGATCAAGGCGAGCACGGTGGCGTCGAGCCTGCGACGCAGACAGAGCAGCCTCAGAACAGCATCCGGCGCGTGATACGTTGGGAGCAAGGCCGACTTATTGGCCAAGGTGCCTACGGCCGTGTGTTCCACGGACTGGATCTGGATACCCTCCAGATCATGGCAGTGAAGCAAGTCGTGCTGGGCACCGCCAACGACGCCCAGAAGCGCAAGAAGGAGGAGGCTCTCCGCAAGGAAATCGAGCTGCTCGAGGAACTGGACGATATCAACATTGTCCGCTACCTTGGTAAGCGTCTGCATGTGCATGATGTGCGCGTGCGCGTGCATGGATATGTGTGGCTCGTCGAGTCCGGTGGAAGCAGAGTGCCTGACGAACGGATGTGCCAATGTTTCTCAGGGTCGGAGGTGACTCCCACCACGTTCAACGTCTTCCTCGAGTACGTGTCTGGTGGCTCGATTGCCAGTTGTCTGGCCAAGTACGGCAAGTTCGACGACGACATCACGCGCCACATGACCATGCAGATCCTCTGTGGCCTCTCTTACCTGCATGGAAAGTAAGTACAAACGCAGTCGTCTTTCGTGCAGGAGGGTGGGCGTGCCGCGCTCTGCTGCAAAGAGGCTACAGCGGGGCTCCAGCGAGGCCACAGCTTCGTGTCTGACACAAGCGGTGATTCCACAACTTTATCCGGCGTCTAGGGGCATCATCCATCGTGATATCAAGGGTGCCAATGGTGAGTGGCTGACAGGACTGCCGCAACAGATGCAGCCAGGACATCGCTTGGTTGCGCCAAACACGATGCCGATTTGGATGGCCCAGCTGCCACACATCCCCCCCCTGATCGCCCCATCCTCCTCCTTTGTTTAACTCACTGGGAATGCACTTCTGTCTGGCCCCTTCTATTGCCCAGTTCTGGTCGATGTTGACGGAGTGGCAAAGATCTCTGATTTCGGCATCTCCAAGCGAACCGGTAAGCACTCTGTCTTGGACAGCCATGTCCCTCGTGGATGAATGCTCGCGATCACCTTGGGCACCCACCATTACAGCGTTCGTATGAGATTGGTCGTTGTTATAGCGCACGGTCCTGACGAATCCCATCTGCATCTTGTACAGACACTGAGCGCACCTACAAGCGCCTGACAAACATGTCGATGCAGGGCACTGTCCCATGGATGGCTCCCGAGGTCGCCCGAGGCAAAGGATACGGTGCAAAGATTGATATTTGGTGAGGATCCGTGGTACCCGAGGCACTGTGGATCGTGGTTGCTCGTGATGGCTTTCCATTTGTGCCTGTTGCCTGAGGGGCCGGGGTCATCTCATTTGTTGGCCCGCGGATATCACATTCATACTGACAGAGACACTGCTTTATATCCCGCATCGCTTTGCTTTGCCTCGGTTTCACTTGCATTTCATCTGCTCACAATCCTCCAGGAGTCTGGGCTGCCTGGTCCTCGAGATGCTGACGGGCATCCATCCTTGGCACAAGGTGCATGGTAACATTGTCTACCTGCTGGGCACAGGCAATTCACCCCCGATCCCGGATAGTTTGTCGGAAGCCTCCAAGGCATTCATCAACGATTGTCTTGTCGTGTAGGTTGCACGTCCCCCCCCCCACGCACTCGATCGCTTCATTTCTTGCTCTTTGCACGGGCCGGGTGTGTGCGTGAGGCTTTGGCGACGCAAGGCCATGGGGCTCATTGCGGCTGCTCTTCTCAACCATGCGACCTTCTCCATACAGCGACTCGGAGAGGCGTTCGACTGCTGCGCAGCTGCTCGATCACCCCTTTGCCCAAGTCGACTTTGAAGACTTTGATTTCGACGAGTGGGTCAAGATGGCTACGGAGCGCAGGGCCGCTGCACCAAGCGACGACGGCACAGGCGGCCTCAGCAACCTGACTCCTGACGATCCCTCGTACTTTGAGGAGGAAGAGTTTGACTCCATGGACCAATACGACCTGGAAGATTATGCCGAAGACGAGACCATCAGCGCTGATCGGCGACGTGAGAGCAGCAGCACTCGCCGACAAAGCCTGGCCGCGGCCAGTCCTCGGCCCCCGAACGACGCCGGATTCACCGATACATACAACGAGAATGATGAAGGGACCTGCACGGTGATTGCCCATGAGCAAGACGAGGATGGCGCCTTGACCGAGGCTGCTTGAATTTCAGCGATTGCGGTATCGCCCCTCTCCCCCCCTCCACAATCTTGGTTCTGTCTTCGCAGCGACTTTCCACGATATCGCCCACATGCGGCTGCGAGAAGCCCTGGCCTCCGTCCTGGCCCTTTCCAGCCACCCACCCATCCGATTCTTGATTGTTTTTGTCCACCTCTCTCGGGCTGTTGTCTGACGCTCCTTGCCCCGCCCATCCACATAGCTCCCTCGAATACATTGGTTGTATACAGTCTATCCAGAAAGATTGTTTCCCGTCCTGGTTGGCAATCGAGTGGTTTTGGTTGGTTTCGGGAGCACAGTCTTGAATACACTCGGTCGATCTCCTGTGGCGATGATCGACTGGCATACCGAGATCATGTTCCTTGAGGCATTGATGTCTCGATCCCACAGCGTATGGCAGCTTGCACAGCTCCGGACAAAGTGTGGTTTCTCGATATCAAGATGGTGATGTGCTTGGCCATGAATGCGATGAGTGGGTGGGTGTATTCAGGTTCCAGAAAAACACTGTCCTGGTTAAAAACGGGGGTGTCTCATTTCATTTACAAACGCTGTAATCACGTTGCGCACCGCATTGGGATGCAGGACTCGCGATCAGCACCCTCGATGCCCGAATCGAAAGAAAGAGTCGGCTGCGGGTCGCACGACTAGGCATCATTTTCATCCTCGTCGTCGTCGCCCTCGTCCTGAGCGGCGGTCTCGGTCGACTCGACAGCCTCAGGCTGCGCTACGGTCATCTCGGCTTGGAAGGCTGCGTCTCGCTGGACCTTGAGATGAGCGAGCTGCTCTTGGATCATCTGGTGGACATACGTGCCCATCGCTTCGACCCCGGCCATGCCGTAGACGCGCTCCTTCCAGGCTTCAGCAGGCTTCCAGTCACCGCCAGTCGACGGAGGGGCGGCACTGGAGGCATCGGCATCGACATCGGCAGCAACAAGGGCGGCAGCCTTGGGCCCAGCTTTTGACTTCTTGGCCGGCGTTCGGGTCTTCTTGGTGCTACTGGTGCTCACAGGCCCATCCTTTGCCCGGTCGCTGGTCTCGGCGACCTGGCGAACCACGACCGGCTCGGCAGCGGCGCGGTCCCATGCGCCATACTTTTCACCTGTGACGAGCCACAACCGATCCGTCGGGCGCTTGGCAAAGATCGAGAACACGGGCTGCAACTCAAAGCAGTTCTGGAAGAGCTTCTGGCGGCAAAAGACGTACAGACCGAGTCGGGCACGCGACATTGCCACAATCAAACGGCGGACGTCGCGCAGATGGCCGACGGTCTTGGTACGCACGAGTGACAGCAGGATGTAGTCGTTCTGCTGGCCCTGGAACTTGTCGACCGTTGAGACGTGAGCCGGGCGGCCAAAGAGCGGATTCCACGAACAGCGGCGCTCGAGAACATCGTGGATAAGCTCCTTCTGGCCGTTGTAGGTCGTAAGAATCGAGATCTTCTCTGCGGGGTACCTATGGGGTCGAAGGCACAACAACAGAGCATGGGAATGACGCATGAGCAACACTGGGCCAACGTTTGATGAAGATTGGCGCGGGCCAGGCGACCGCCGCAGGATATCCTGCGGACTGCTCTCGGTTCTGCCCACACGCAGCCGCCCCTCTGTGACGGCGCCAGCGGCACCAGCCAAGGCCCTTCTCTCCTGCTCCCAACAACTTACCCCAGCAGTCGCATGTACTGGTACGTGGCGACCACGTACTCAGCCTCGCCCAGGTTCTGGACAAAGTGTGGCCGAGGCTCGGTCTCGCCTTTGTTCAGATACTTGCCGACATCGATGAGCTGGAACTCGAACGCCAGACCGGGGTTGGCGCGCTGATACTCCTCTCGGTTGCACACCGACGGCAAGTCGCCGAGACTGTGGTAGCGCCATCGGAAGAGCTCGGCGATGGAGCTGCGCGAACGACCCTGGGCAGCCAGCTCGATTGTCGGCACGCCAAGCCGGACAAAACGAGTAAACATGGACTGCTCCATGTTGCCGTACTTTTGGAAGGCCATGTTCTTCACGACGGGGGGTAGCTGGTTGTGGTCTCCGATCATGATGACCCGCTTGAGGCGGCTCTTGCCGTCTTCCTCAGGCGACTGCAGCAGCAAGGGAATAAACGTCTCGACCTCGAGAATCTGTGCGGCTTCTTCCATCACAACGTTGTCGTACTTGAAGCCCAGCTGCACCAACTCCCGTCGCTTGAGGGCGGCATGCGTACAGGTCAGTGCAATGATCTTGGCTTCCTTGATCAAGAGATAGTTGGATCGGTCGCGGCTGGACTTGAGCAGCTCAAAGGCACGGATCTCTTCCAGCTCCTCAAAGATGTTCTTGAGATGCCGGAAGCACCCCTCCGCGACGTCAAGCGCTTCTTCGTACAAGTTGGCGCTCGCAAACAGCGGCTCTGGCGCGTTGGAGAAGAAAGCGGCGAACGGGAAGGTCGAGACAAGCTTCTGCAGGGTGCCCTCGTCGGGATCCTGATCTTTGATCTGGCTGAGGTAGTGCTCCCAGCGTGTCAGGATATGGTATCGGTAAAAGTACCCGGCCGTTTCGCACGTGGAGCCGTGGGCACCGGGCACCTCCAGGCTGGCCGCGAGGCGGTCGACCTCCGCAAGAAGCTGGAGTCGCTTTTCCAGGAACGAGTTCACACGCCCGGCCTTGCCCCAGTTGCCGGCAACGCCCTCGATCTCCAGCTCCTCCATGCCGTGTCCGAGACGAAGCAGGTGGCGGGGATCGATGTCGAGTGCAGCAATCTTCTCAAAGAGCTGGTTGAGGGCCTGGTTACTGTGGGTGATCAGCAGCGTGTGCTGCTCGGGGTAGTTGTGATAGAGATTGGCGATGATCTGGACGGCAACGTCGGTCTTGCCAGTTCCCGGAGGGCCAACAATCATGGTGAGGCCAAGCGAAGTGCCCGAATGGATGGCCTGGACTGTGAACGCAAGAAGCGATGGCGTCAACACCGAATGTGGATCAGTACTCTGAATCCACTTTTCATGGGCTATCTGGCATATAGCCGACCTTCAACTGTCTTGACAACTCGCCGATACCACACAACAATGCCTTTGACATCAATCCCATGTTCTCGTCTTTAGACGGGTACTGGCAGATACCATTCCAGCAGTCGGTCGTGCCTCCTGCATCGTCGGCATTGGATCTCCGAGACCTATCTCCCTTACCTTGGGACGATGTGAAGGGCACGGCGTTTTTCTTTGGAATGTTCTCGGGGTACGGACCCATGTTGAGCGGCTTGTATGTGCGGACTGCGAGGCCATCTTGATCTGGCTCATCGACATCCATGCTTTCATCGAGGTCTTGCAGCTCGGGCAGCTTTCGCTTTGCACCCGTCGAGACAGATGCCTCCAAGCTGCCATTTTTGTGACTGAAGAGTCCAGGCGGGAAGGTAATGATGAAGGGCGGGCGAATGTTACCATCGTCGTCAGTGTTGCCATCGCTGGATGCCACGAGTTTCTGCAGATGAAATCAAAGATATCGCAGTCAGAGGCGCGATTCCAGACAGGCCGAGGACACACACGGCTTGATAGAAGGCTGAGCTAGTGGACAGCACAATTGAGGGGCCACTTGGCTGTTCAGCGAGATCACCACTGTGCGCCGCCTACCTTGCCCGGAAAGCTGCTGGCAAGATGGCTCCAGTCCAGAAAGGTGTCGCGGAAATCGATCGTGCGAACGGGTTCCGGCATCTCGCTCCAGGCAGCGCTGCCAGGGTTTCCGTATCCGAGAAAGATGTCTTCGAGCCAGTTGGGCACAACGAGATCGCTCTGCATCAGGTCGCGGATAGTCTCCAGCACAGCCTTGAAGTTGTTCTCCTGAGGCTTTCTGCGCATGAGAACGTTCAGGGTCCCATACACATCAGCGCCAGTTTGCTTCTGGTGATGCAAATCGAGCTGATACTGGTTGGTGTCCAGGAAGATGCGGAGATTGCGGCGGTGGCCCTTGGGCTTGGGCCGCTCGCTGAAAGGCTTGCGAGTGAAGCTGTCGCCGCTGCCGTCGCTGGTGCCAGGGAGGGCAGCGCTCTCGTCGAGGGGCCGACCATTGTCGTCGACAAAATCGCCGACCTCACCGCCGCGAATGTACTTGATGCCGAACGTTCGTCGGAAGTTGGTACCGGCACGGGTCTTGCTCTGGCGTTCTTTGCGCTGGTTCCAGCCCAAGAGCTCAGGCTCCATTTGGATGCCGATCAAAAAGACAATGTCATGGGGCCGGAGCGTGTCCCATTCACGCTGGATCGATTCGGAGTACTTTTGGAGGGAAAAGCTCACGTCTGCGGTGACATATGCCGGCTTGACCTCCCCGAGTTTGGGTTCCGAGACAGTTCGGATTCGGAACTGAGAGCGACGACATAGGATGAGCATCATCGAGCCACCGCTCCAGCGCGATGTTGGACCCGCAGGCACCCCCGTAGTGAGCAGCACGTCCACCACCTCGCTTACCTCTGTGACCGGAACCGCCATTCTAGCCCATCCAGAAAAGACGGTCGAGGTGCTGTTGCCGGCGTCCGGGTTGTACTTTGGAGAGAGCCGCTGCACAGCATCTTCAATGTCCTGGCGGATCTCGTACGTGGTCTCGAGCCGGAACAGGTTGAGGTTCCTCAGCAGGTAGTCGTGTACGGTCAGGAACTGCAGGTTAAGTTTCGGGATCGCCAGGCAGTGGTCGTTCGAAAAATACTGCTCGTTGGGTACCGTGACCTCATCGAACAGAGCGATCTGAGCCAAAGGGACGGTAAACGGCAGTCAGTCAGAAATGCACAAGATGGCAGGTTCGTGGACTCCCGCGCAGCGGATACAAGGCTACGCAGAATAGGCAAAGCCTGGGAGGAACCGCAAGACTGTGTGATTTGGTCCTCACGATCGGCACGTTGACGTTTGCGCCATGATGGCGCCTGGGCATCCGTCACCCGCCACTCGACAGCCTCGCTGGAGGCAAACGTACCTCGTTGGGATAGAGAGGCGTCGAGTTGATCGCCTCGATCTGGCTTTTGCGCTTGCAGTACGTGCGCTCCAAGACGGTGCACAGAAACTCGCTGCTGTAGAACTTGCCACCGCCAAGCTTCTCCGCGCGCACGCCAATGTCCCGGCAGAACTTGATCAGGGTCTCGTGGTCGAGCTTGGAAAAATGCTTCGTGAAGCCTTCGTGCGACTCGATGCTGCCGACGTTGGCGAGGGCAAACTCTTCGAGCACATCGCGGTACTTTGCGAATGCCAGCTTCTGTAGTCGGTGGATTTGGCGATAGTGCTGGTTGAGCATGTCGGCGTCAGAGAGCGCGATGCCCTTGTAGTCATCGATTTCAAACTTTGTGTAGTGCTCCAGCTTGTCCAACAGCTGAACAAACAGATCACCGTCCTCGGTGGCCTCGTGTCGGCTGAAAGAGTCTCTCAGATCGCGGTTGATGTGCTGGGTTTCTCGTCCTCGACTCGCAAGGGCGCTGGCTTGGCATATAGCCACAAAGTGGTGATCATGGAGCAGCACGTTGACAAAGCGGCGGGTCGAAAGCTGAGCCTCAATGTCGATCATCAGCTCAAGGAAGCGCTCGCAGTACAACACCGTATCCTTGGGCGTCTTGCCCGCCTTTGGGATTGATTCAAGGATATCGTAAAAGTGCTGGACGAGCCTGGAAAAGAACACTCGCTCAGCTTGGATCTTGGGCTTGTCTGTGTAGCCACGGCCGGAACGAGGAGATGGGTCAGCAGCTGCACAGCAGACGGAGCAGATCGGATGCGCATCACATCCACCCCCATGGCTTTGGCTCTGTCTGCAAGGGGAGAGTCGCTGCCTTACTCTTTGACTTTTTCAGTTGGTCCTCGGCCTTCTTCCACAGGTCCTGGATCGGGCGATGGCGCCCAAACTCAAGTTCTCGTCGACCATCGGCGAGCGAGACCCAAATCCCGATGCCAACCAGAGGCTGGCACACAGAGCGGATGACTTTGTTTTCGAGCGATGCAAAGGCATTGATAAGGAATGTCACCAAGAAACGCTCGACCTTGAGCGACAGACCCTCGGGATTGATCATGAGCCGGAGGGTATGCGCAAAGAATGACGCGAACTTGGCCTTGTCGGCAGTGACGACGTCCCAGACCCCGGTTACTCGCTCTCGGAACTTTTCGTTGATGATGACGATGATCGAGAGGACGTGAAAGTCGAGGGTCTCCTCGGTCTTCAGACCGGGCCACAGATACTGGAATGGAAATGGAGGTTAGCGACAGGTCAGCCGCTCTGCACGGGGCCCGTATCCACAGGCCATCTGATGCACAGCGAGAGCAGAATTGCATATTGCGGCTGTCGGTGGCGGATGCAGAGCCAGCTTACCCTTTCGAGGTATTGGCTGTATTCCAGGAGCATGATCTTTTTGAGCGAAAAGTCTGTCCCAAGTAGCTCGCTCTCCCAGATCCGCCGGGCAAGGTCGGTGTCGAAGCGGATGCTTTCGTCGGCGAGATCGAGGCCCCAGTTGAGGCTGGCCACTTTGGTGATCTCGTCGCTTTCGATTTCGCCGAGCGTCGGCGCAAAGATCTCGGGTCGCTCCCTGGACGATGCGCTCGTGCCGGCGACGGCCTCGGAATCCTGGTCAGCGGCCGGCAGGGCTGCCTCAAGCTCTGCCGCAGGTGGCTCTGTGGCTTGATCGGGCCCGTCGACCAGCATCGGGTCTTCGGCTCCAGATGAAAAGAAGCCCAGATCCGCGGTCTTGGGCGGGTGCGATGTTTCGGGCGTTGGTGCCATGTCGAGGGTCGGAGTGTCGTCGATCCCTTATCGAAGTAGCGGGGCGGCTGGCTAATAGAGAGCCTTGCAAGTGATCGGCTGGAGCGCAGAAACGAGAGATCGTACACAGCGCCTCTGGGTACTCGGCTGTCGGCGGGGTGTCTGCGCAGATCGCTGCTCGGTGAGGTCTCGCTGTCGGCGGTGCGTTGATGGGCCTCTGCGGATCAAGGAGGAATCGAGACGGGCAGCCGCAGAGAAGACGAGATCTCGCAAAAGCCGGCTGCACGACGGATCGAGCCACCCGTGTGGCTGGCCACGGCGCGGTTCCAGTCAAGCTGGCCGGCACTGGCTTGCCATCTGGGTGTGCTCTCGTTTGGTTATTGGTCAATGACCGAATAACTTGTTCCCAATACCATCGCGCACTGGCCATGACCATTCGCCAGTGTGTCCAAGAGCACCGCCATTCACCGCTGGCGATGTGTCATGGCGTCAAGGCAAGGGCAATGCATCTAGTCCCAGGAGGCAGCGGTTTGCTCGGTACTCTGAGCAATTCAAGCGCACCGTCGCCATCCACATCGCCCTTCTTATGGCTCAACTTGACGCAAGCCATCACATACTTCATGTTCATGGAAGCGGGTGTGGCGCCCCGTTTGCTCATGTGCCAAACGGAGGCCGCAGAGAGATCCACACAGTCCGGTCCTCTCGTTGCCCGCTGGCCTCCACAATTACATTGAGATCGCGGTTCCATACTGTACAGCGACTCGGACTGCAGCATCGTAGCGCAGCAACCGATGGGTGTATTCAGGACCCAGAAACAAGCGACAGCCCTGGCTCAAAGCAGGGTGTCTATTTCATTTTTGAGTACGCTGCATCCAGCTCCGCCTCCTCCTCATACGTTGCATGGCAGCACCAGTCGCGGGCGAGATCGACTAATCGGTCTTGAAGTGCTTGTTCACCAGCTTGCGTGCCCAGAGCGTTGCCGCGACGGTGACGGCTGTCAGGACCACACCAACTACCAACTCGATCCACTGGTACGCAAGCGAGGAGCTCTTGAAGACACGAATGCGTATGTTGTTCCATCTGAGCGACAGCGGCCAGCCGTACAGAGTCGACAGAGTCAGCCAAAGAAGCGGTGGGAGCGCCAGAGTCTGACCTGGCCTTCATTGGCGCTTCAGGATAAAACACGATCGGCTCCTTTGACTGCGGACACAAAGGCCAAGAGATTTCCAAGAACTTACCGGCTCTCAGTCCAGGTAGGCTTGGTTGCATCCGCCACGACCCACAGGCCAGAGTTCGGATCCTTGGCGATACCTGGACTGTAGGCGTAGTGGTAGTGCGTGCGCGACATGATGCAGCTATTTGCGATGCATTGGTAGCCGTTCGCATAACTGCAGTCCTGGCTCGTTGAGCAGTTGGATATGCGGCTTGTGGCCGTGATGTTGAACATGAACTGATTGATCATGTAGGGCATCAGCTGGAGACTTTGGTCGTACTGGAAGGCCGAGGCGTAGTCCGAGCTCGTCGTCGGCACACCTGAGACTGGCAGCCGCAGCAGGACCGGAGCGAGCGTGAGATCGAGTTTGGCTGCGGCCTTGGGCATGCCATTGAAGTAAACGTCGGTATCGGCACCGACGGCCGAGTCACAAGCAGATGCACCAAAACCGAGCATAGACCGCCCATGGGGCTATCTGCGCTCGCTCTTCACAACCACTGCTTCTGCGGAATCCAAGCCTCTCTCGCACAATCCGTCTGGAGGCTGTACTTACTTTGATTAGCCCAGAGTGGTTGAAGCGTGCTGCACGAGAGGTTTCGGGTCATGCAGTCCAGCAGACTGGCCACCTTTGAGACATAGCAGGAACACACACATTCAAGGCGAAGGGGTGTAGACAGTGTTCATAAAAGTAAGAATGCATTGCACTAGCAGTCTTCCCTACGCAGCCATCGCCAAGAATCGGCTGGTGAGCCAGGCCCAGCAACAACGTGAGCAAGCACGCCAACTCTATGGCCCCGCGAAAGAACCAAACTTCACAAGCAACGTGCCTGCCATGGGCGATGCCCAGCTTACCAAGGTGCAGTTCACACTGACGCTCGGAGGAGCAGTGGTGTTGTTGCCAGAGGCCAGCGTCCAGACATTACGGGCAGTCGCGTTGGCGAAGGCACAGAGCGAAGCAACTTGGGCTCTGTTCCAGGCAAGGCCGTTGTCGTATTCACTGTGGAAGTAGCTGAGCAACAGACGCGGTGAGCGGCTGTCGTTGGTGCTGGCAAGTGCAAGACCAGACTTGACGCATATACTAGGCGGGATGGATCAACCAGGGGGACTGCGGCACAGGCAGTTCGGGTATCGGAGGAAAACTCACTCTGGATAGCTGTCGCGGTAAGCAGCAAAGACGATACTGGGTACGTTCCGCCGCTTGAGCAGAGACATGGCACTGGATGGAGGAAGCCGCAGGTTGCTTGTGGCTGATCGCGCGGTCTGGATCGTTACCGAAACCTGGCCAGACTTGTTGAAGGACACAGGCGGCAGATTCGGGTTGTTGAGAAACATGCTCTCGAGTTGCAACGTGGCCGCGTCAGAGGCATCATTGATGTGGGTGTAGATGTTGCTGGAGATGCTCGGGCCGGAATCATTGATGACTTGATCCAGGTTGCCGATCTGGTCGAACTCGATCCAGGCTTCGATCTTGCTGGAGTCCAGGCGCTGAAACTCGGTGTTCACAAAGCACGGCTGACTGCAGTTCATGCCGGTGAATGGACACGCAGCCGTTGTCGCTGATGGGTTGCTGACAAGACACTTGAATGGTGTCGAAATGTCGTTCAGAAACTGCTCCGATCCGCTGAGACCCCACGACTCGGCATCAAAATAGGTGAAGAGGACATGCTTGGCCATTTGGTACATAGGCGTGGGCGACTATGAACCAGTGCACAGACTGCGATTAGTGCCAGAAAGCGCTTGGCTGCTGCCATGCGAGTAAGATAGACGACCATTCCTCCAGCAGTGGCACGGCAGGGTGCAAGCGCCGGACAGACCTTTGACAGAGCGTCTGCAATCGCCATCGATACGACAAGGCCGGCACGGGTGGCATCGGCACCAAACGAAAAATCGTGGATGAAGGAAACACTGTCGATCCGAGAAGAGACCACAATGATTCCCTTGCCGTCATTTCGGGTGATGTTGGTCGAGAACGTCGACCAGACCGAATGATCTCCGATCGGATCACAGGTGCCTGAATGGCAGCAAATAGATCAGATTATGTCCACCCAGAGAGAGCGTGGGTGGCGGTTGTGGGAAGGCGGATGTATAGAGATATGCACAGAGTATGTGCTCGCAGGGGGAATGTACCTCTTCTCAGACATGTTGCCGCATCGACAGCCGCCGACATGGTTGCGTCGAATTGCACATAATAGAGCGGATTTTGCGCATATCCGCTGGCTTGGTTGGAGGCTGTGGCCTTGACGACGGCGAGACCCAGGAGGACGGTTACTTCCACAAACCCAACCCAACCCCCATTCTCGTGGAGCACAGCAGAATGAGCCAACCAGGAGCATCACGAACCTCGACCAGAGTGCCGAGACTCTGGACAGACCCGGGATCGTGTGCCCAAATGGCAACGATTGGATAGTCGAAGCTCTGGAACATCAATCCGCTTCCCTAAATAGTTCATAATGCAGCAGACGCAATTCCCAAGCGCGAGCAGGGCCGAATCGAACAAACGACGGTATCGTTGTCGGTTGATCGGATCCATCAGAGTCAGAGTCAACCATATGATGCAGAGTGCTTGTGTGCGCGTATTTGGGTCCGACAGCGACGGCCAGACGAATCCCGCCCAGAGACAGAGACACCACCGAACCTTGGGATTCCACGAATAGTATGGGCCGTCGTTGGCATAGAGACCGAATTGACAGCCGGGGCACGTCGAGTCGGCCGAGACAGTGAGGGGAGGAGCGACCTGGGCGCTCGTTCCGTTGTTGATAAGAATAACGCCCGCGAGCTTGCCCGAGTTTCGGAGTGTCAGCAGATTCTGGCTGCGATGGCGATGGAGATGGCGATGGCGATGGCGATGGCGATGGCGATGGAGATGGCATGAGAATAAAGCTACAGCGCGATTGTCTCTTCTCGTCGCTGCAGACACGGCCATCGGAATTCAACAGCATACCTGGATAGCAAACTGTAGCTCAGGACGACGGCATAGCTTCCAGCAGGGGTGTTTGAGGAGAAGCCATCGACGTCGGATTGGGTGGCAGCCATGTAGAGGACGCCAACGGCGCCGAAGGCTGTCGGGGATGATGATATTGGAGAGGCACCGAGTCAGTGCTCCAGCCCATCGACACGACTGGATCGAATAGTCTGATGTGCGCTTGGCCCTCGAGCGGCTTGGCGGGATTTCCAAGCAGATGCTCCGTGCAATGGCATCGGAACCGTCATGATTGTTTGCATCCAGACCAGGGGAAAGGCAAACAGGAGAGCAACAGCAAGAGAAACGAGACGCACTCTGACATCCTGTCGTTCCGGAGGCGTTGAGTATCCGGGTGCATCCACTGACACTGATGCCTTGATAGATCGCTCGGTTGAGGGTATTGATGTCGGCAGACTGGGCAATGGCGGTCTGGAGCGACAGGGCTGTGGAATGGGTTTGGCGCCGAGTGAGTCGACGCAGCTCGATGCATGATGACGGGCAAACAGACGCACACCCATGCGGATCCGTAAGAATCAAGACGCAATGCATGCGGTTGCACAGTACCCCAGAGCAGCAGCAGCGCCGCGGCAGCACGCATCAGGACCTTCATGTTGGCGACGGCGGCGTGGTTGCGCTTGGAAGATGGTGGAGCTTGGGTGTGGACACGACGGCAGCGAGACGAGAGCGACGGCGACGGTGCCGGATCCAGCCGGGCGGGCGGATCGAATGCATCCGGCTGGCACGTGGGCGTGCAGGCAAGGCACGCAGCAACAGTGGCGGCGGGCAAAAGCGGCGGCGGCGGCAACACAAACAGGCGGCGACAACAACAGCGGCGCACGCAACGCGTCCGTGCCACGCTATCGCAAGGGGCGCGCACTGCCACGGCCACGCTGTGCCACCGCCCAGGGCGCACACGCGCATCGCACAAGGGAGTCCTCGCGCCGGGGCCAAGACCCGTGCTGGAAGCCGTTTTCGCTGCCGCCGCCCATCGGCTGGTTTGGAACACTTGGCCATCCCACCCGACATCGACTCGGTCGTCCCATCGCATCCATCGCATCCATCCGACATCGACTCGGTCGTCCTCTTGCTCATCCCCCGGGCTCCAAGCGTCTCGCTGATCCGTTGTCCTGCTTGATTCCCGCCCGATAGCACCCAACGCTTTCCACAGAAGCATCGCCAGCTCATCCATCCCTCCTCCCTCCTCCTCCACCAGCCCAAACAACCCGATACCGCTCGTCGGCACCGTCGCTGCATCATGCTTTCGACAAGACGCTTCAGGCTGCTTGTCGCCGTAATTGTCCTGTCGGTCGTGGCACTGTTTTTCGTCATGGGCTTCAAACCGATCTCGACGCCAGAGGACAAGAACCAGTTCCCCGAATCAAACCCACCCGAACCAAGCCCACCCGAACCGAGCCCCACCAAACCAGCTCCGGTTCCCAGTGCCGAGGGCATCACCAAGCTGCTGGACAGATGGAGCACCGAGAAGCAATCCGCCCTTGCTTTGAACGACTACAACGGCCTGATTCGCCATATGTCGCTGTACAAGGAGCTCGTCGGCTTCCCTGTGCGTGCTGCCAACATCCATGATCCAGACGTTCCTGCGCTGCGGCTTGCCATCCAGGAGCTCGAGGAGCGCCTCTTCCCCTTCATCGATCGAAAGCGCCAATTCAAGTCGATCCAGAGCATGAGGAACTCCTACATCGTCGACAAGGGCATCGTCCTCACTTGCGGTCTGGGCCACTTTGAGTTTGCCTACCATACCGTTCGCAGCATTCGCTTCTCGGTAAACTCGACCCTCCCAATCGAGGTCTTTTACACGAGCGTCGGCACGGCCAAGGATGCCGAGAACATCAAGCTCCTCGCCCAGATCCCCAATCTCGTGGTCAAGAACCTGAATGACTTTATCGACCCCGTCGCCGTCGCCGTTACCACCTTTGCGTACAAGCCCTACGCCCTGATGGCGAGCTCGTTCAAGGAGGCCATCCTGATCGATGCCGACATATTGTTCTTCCAGGACCCCAAGGCGATCTTCCGGTTCAAGGGATACCAGCAAACCGGCATCTATCTCTTCCGTGATCGAACCACACACAACCCCGGATCCAAGGGCCGCAACATGCCCTTCAAGATGCTCCGGAAGCTGGTCTGGCCGCCATCCGAATACGTGACGCAGAACAGCCGAGTTTACCTGGGCCTCAGCGACCACGAGGTCGACTCGGGCGTTGTTGCCATCGACAAGAGCAAGAACTTCTACGAGCTCCTCTTGATCGCATTGCTGAACGGCAATCACTTCCGTGGTCCGCTCTGGAGCGCCTTTTATGGTGGGTACCTATTCGCTGGCGGCAAGATCGGCTCGGATGCGAGCAGAGATCTAGATCTTGCCTCGTCCAAATGCGTTTGTCGTAAGATCAGCCTTGGCAAGCGTACTGTGATGCTGCATGAGCGTGACGAGATTGCCGGGGCACGAGATCACCAGCAGCAACTCCGAGTGCGGTTGCATTTCCAGACGCAATCTCCACTCCTTGGCTCGGCTCGGCAACTCGACCAGACTTCTTGACCTGGTTGAGTATTGACACTCGCATCACTCACCCCACACGGTATTTACTTCTCCATCTAACACCAAAGGCGACAAGGAGTTGTTCTGGATTGCCTTTGAAATGATGCGGCAACCATTTTACTTTGAGCGCCATGGCGGTGGGGCTGCCGGGTACCTGGCCCCCGACAACGGCGTATGTGGCGGTCTCTTCCACCAGGACGACACTGGCCATCCGTTTTGGATGAACGGAGGACTCGTCTTTGATCGCCACGATGTTGCTGGCAAAACGAAGACCCTCAACGTCACCCACTGGTCGACCGATATCACCTGGACGACGCATCGCTGGACATGGCCCCATGAAGGCAACCCTTTCTGTCTCTATCAGGACGGGCAGCTGGACGGACAAATGGGCAGTTTTGACGGAACATACAAGGAAGCTGCCGAGTCAAACCACCGGTTGTGGATCGAGCAAGGACCGATGTTTGGCAGAGTGATTGCGGCGGAACCAGCCAAGTCGGATTCCGTGACCGAGCCGAAACCCTGATCTGATCGTGCCGGGCGAACGAGGCGGCCACGCCGACTTACTATGATTTGAGCCCAAATAGAGACCCGGGTGGATCTTTGGCCACCCAACAACAGCATCCCTCCGCCTGTGGGCTCGCGACAGCCCTTTCCGCTCTTGAATTCTCGGAACTGAGGACGAATCGGGGCTGCGCCCCTAGAGAGATGTCCATCATGGAGGCTTCCATGGACTGATTCCGGCTGTGACTCGTGCTGCGTGCTGGACCCGGTGTGATGCGCCATGCTGCGGATCTGGATCTGGATCTGGATTTGGATCTGGATTTGGATCTGGATCGCCGTCGGCAATCATCTACCAGCACAGTCATGGACTCTTCATGGCGCACCATTGCCGTCGCCCATGGCATTGATCCGAGATATGCACGGCCATGCCACACACACCAACACGAACCGACACGGCCGTGCGGTGTGCTCAAGAGTTGTCCTTTTCAACAGACCGTCCTGTCCCCGCCGATGCCGTCGGTCCAGGATATGCAGCCTTTGGAGGAGCGGCGGGAAACAGCGGCGCTCTGCGCCGATGCCAGGATCCCGAAAATATGGCGGGAAACCCCGCCGCCCCAAGCAACACCATCGTTTCGATCTTGGCCCCAGCCAGTCCGGCCTCGCCTGAGCCAGGGACGGCCTCCTCGCCCGGTCGGATCGATTTGCAGAGCCCGTTTGCCACCGGCATCCACCCGATTTCCACCACAGCGCCCGATCGACGCATCACAGCGCGATTCGGCCTCTTCGCTGCTTGCTCCTGGCAGTCGCGGCTTCCGACAATCATATCCTCCCTGCGTATCAGTCTCGTCCGGCGGTCGCAGCGCCCTTGTCCGATCGGATCTCTTCTCGACGACAGAGATTCTGGCCTTTTCCTCTCAAGCTACTCTGCCGCCTGACCTGCATTCTATTCCACGACCCCGATCCGCCATCGAGCCAACGCAGCCATGAAACCCTTGCTGCCGCAATACTACAAGATCGGCCACAAGCCCGTGATTCTCCAGCTGCTCGCCGTCAATGAATTGCGGCTGTATCGGCCGGTGCTGCGGTGTTTGAGCAGACTGACCATCGTCCTTGCTGTGGTCTTCATCGTGATCCATCTGCGGCCGCATTTCCGCAAGATTGATGTCGCCTACATATCAAAGTCGACACCCGACATGCTCGACGAGGCGCGGCGGCCGTTTCCAAAGATCATTCACCAGAGCTGGAAGACAGATTGCCTGCCCACGGTTCGTGTCGCTGCGTGGGTGCTGACGATTGCACGCGGAGTGACTCTCGATATCACCCGTCCTGCGTTATGCTTGCGAGTATCATCGTTCCGCCCGTGGCCAATGCACACTCGAATCGGCCACTGCCACTGTTGCTGTCGATGCAGCTCGAACACGCTCTCTCCTCACCTCCTCGCTCTCTTCGCCATGTCATGTCGCTCGACCGGACAATCGCGCCCTGCCATCCTTCCAGAAATTCGAGCACTGGTCCGCCACCTGGAAAGCCAACCATCCGAATTGGACCTATATCCTCTGGACCGATGAGGAGAACCGCAATCTCGTTAGTCACCACTATCCGTGGTTCCTGAGCACCTATGACTCGCTTCCAAAGCCAATTATGCGCGCTGACGCAGCCCGATATATCTACATGCATAAATACGGAGGAGGTAATCGTCAGAGCGGGATGGCGGCTGGCGGCTGGTGGTGCCCGCTGTCCAGAGCCGCCCTGGCCCAAAGATCATACGATGCTGTTGGCGATGTGCGAGAGCTGAACGCATCGAGCCGACCGACTCGGAGAATCTGGGTGTGTCCTGTCAATGGCAGACGACGTTTGGTGCCAGTCTCTCGATGCAGTGATGAGATGGACGCCGATTGGGTCTCTGTTTCCCACGAGGCAAGTGAGGCTATTTTCTAACCCAGCTGATCGTCTTCCACTCGTATTCTGACCTGACATGTATCTGTGCTTGGTGATGCCGGTCGTGTCTTGGACTTGATGGGACTCCAATGACCCGGTCGTTTGGCTCAACTATTGGATGGCCATCGATGACTTGGTACCCCAGTCTATGCTGACCTCGACATGGAGTCCCTGAGGCCCCTTGACGACCTGGTGGAAGGTCGCGAGCTGATTCTGGGCCAGATGGGCACTCAGATCAGTCCCTGGTGGCAGCACAGCCTGCCTAATGCCTGGATGGCATCCAAGCCCAATCATTCCTACTGGATGCACTGTCTGCAAGACATCATGAACACCATGGAGCACCGTCGCAGCCATGGAGATCCCTGGCTGAGCGTCAACGCCGAGTATGTCACCGGTCCTGCCATGCTCCATCGAGTCTTTTTGAATTATATTCAGCTGCCTCTGGCTCAGCGAGAGCCGGTATTCATCGCAGATGCAGGTAGGCAGCGACTGAGTGAGTCCCATGACGTTGAGCCGTGTGTGCATCATGTCCCAAGGGTTTGCAGGGTGGAATCGAGCGGTCGATCGGCATATAATCGAGCGATCCATCGGCACCGATCGGGCAGCCCTTCGCATCGAGAGGCCGCCCACGCATACATTTGACAGTACTTGTCACCTCCACCCCACCCACCCCCCGCAGACATTGTGTTTCCGTACGACTGGAGCAACATCTCTCCGCACTACCAGGTCTGCGCTGCAACCAACATTCGCATGTTCAACGTCGAACGATGCAAGGCCCTTGTCACAACAGAGCGGACGGTATCGATAACATACTGGAGTCACAGCTGGGAGCCACAGATGATGAACGCTGACCTCACGACCGAAATGGGGCTGGAGAAGATGTAGCTTGACGGCAAAGCCCGCACATCATAAGGGCGCGCCTGTGCCATCACCAACAGCCGCTGGCTCTTTCCGAGGGTCGTTTCCAAAGTTGAGACTAGCTGGCTATCCGAGCGTTGCCTCGGTGCTGAGGATGGCACCATGTGAATACCGCTCTGGGGCTGGGCACTGGGTTTCTGCGAATAAACCTTCGCGAGGGACTTTTATCGGTGCGTTGGTCGATGTGGGCTTGTTATCGATAGACACATAGGCGCACAAGTTCTCTGACATCATGCACTGCATTGAGCAAACACAGCTCTCTAGAGAAGCAGCAAATACAGTCCACTCATATGATCATGGCTGAGGAAGAGAGTTGGGAAATACGCATCAGGGGCCTCATCAAATCATTCCCATCCTGCCGCCGTTGATGCCAGTGGCTTTGGCTGCAATGTTCACGCATCCCGCCGGCCGATCCCATGAGCGACTTGCACACTGTAACCAAGTTCTTGGGCCAACACCGATATGACAAACCATCAAAATGACGACAGTTCGCCCCCCCCCTCGGCCATCACCATCATGCCGACGGTAAAGTGTCGTTACTGCATAGACCATCGCACTATTCGTCATTGTCATCCTCATCGGCGGCGAAAATCTTGGGCTGTCGAGGTAGACTATATTGCAGGCTCTGGACGAGGGGTGTCCGCGTGTGCTCAAAGGACATTGTCGAGAGAAGGCACATTTCGTATTCCATTCTAAGCATACACCGAAAGTCTCTCGGCAATGACAGGATCGGGCTTCGATGGCCACTGGTCCTGGGGAAGGTGCTCGTGTCCCAAGTAGTAATCCCGGTCCGAGTCAAAAGCTCTCGTTTTCTCAAAGACGATCTTGAGAGCCTCCTCTCCAACTTCCTTGGCCGTCGCACGCTGGTTGAACCAGCCGGCGATGCGCATGGGGAAGTTCTTGAAACCCGTCAGATTCTTGCCAGGGACGAACGAAATGATGGGGAAGGCAAACTGGGGAGGCAGGTTGGACTGTGCCAACTCGAGTTGGGGATGCAAGCTTTCCTGCTCTTCCCGCCGTTGTCGTTCTTGTTGCCGCTCGGTCTCCTTCTTCTTGCGGTCGGCCTCGGAGAGACTTGCATCGGCAGCGGTTTCCGCGGGCTCTAGCTCAGTCTCGGTGAGCTCTTTGGGCGGCGGACGAGTCGACAGCGATCCTTCCTCAAGGCCAGCCAGCAGCTCGCCCCAGGCCTCGGGGCCGACAGCGACCAAAGCCCGCCGGGACGAGTAGCGGTACGAGTGTGCCAAGACAGGGTTGTCTTCCTCCTCCAGCTCCACAGGGATACGGCCGCCAAACCACGTCTTTGGTGCAGCCAGAACGGCTTGGCGGTACTTTTCCTCCCGCTCGATCTGCTCTTCCTTGCCACGCCAGATGAGCTCGCGCATGGCCTTTCGGACAATATGGGGCTTGGACGGCTCCAGGATCTCGTAATCGAGGGCGGCGGCATCGAAAACTGACGTACCCAAGCAACCAAGATAAACGAGGGGGCGATTACGAAGAAACGGTTAGACATTTTTCATGTCCAGCGACGCCGATTCAAGCGCCAGTGGGGTTGGCACCAAACCCAACCACTGGTGCATGCGCATTTGGCCTTGCAGCGAGATCGGAGTCGCCTGTGTTTTGAACAGGAATGCCCATGACTGCACTCGTGTGGGAAACAACCAACGCATCGATATCGCTGCCGAGATCGCTGCCGAGATCGCTGCCGAGATCGCATCGGCGCTGTTCCGTCACATGCTCCGGCTCAAGGTGGCTTTCATGACAACGTACCGGGCTTGACAAACTCTTTGAACGAATACGTAGCCCACTGAGAGGGCGCCAGATAGACGAGGACCTTTCTGGGGGTCTCTCGCGTATCCATCGGCATTGCTGCGAGCTGCGAGGCTCGCTTCTTGAGATCTTCGCGGACAATCTTGAGTTGGTACTTGTCGTAGAGGGCAGCGGAGGCAATCGAGGAGGTGATGCCCAAGAAGATGAGCCATCCCCTTGAAGGGATATAGCGCCTCCACGAGGTCGGAGCCATGGCAGCTGGTGTTGAGGCAGACATGGTCGAAGCTGTTGCTGGGACGGCAGTTGGGCGCTGCTGGCTGGGACTGGCTGGGACTGGCTGGGAAACGGCTGGTGCAGAACGGAAGGGTGCCGGGGGAGGAGGCGACGAGCGTTGAGCAGTGAGCCGACGTTCGACAGATGCAGAAGCCGATGCCGATGCGGTTGCAGATGCAGATGCGGTTGCAGAAGCCGATGCCGATGCGGTTGCAGATGTTTGGCGCCTGCACTATGAAAAAATTTCTTGTTAAAAAAATGAGCGAGAACGAAAAAACGCGCTCTCGGAGCCACCTCGGAAGGCGAGAAGAGCAGTCTCTGGCGAGAGACCCCCGAGGGAAGGCGAGAAGCCTCTCGCCGTCACACACACACACACACACACACACACACACACACTTTGCACAAGGGAGTCAAACACCTCCCATCGACCATCCCAAGAGGGACGGCAACCCCGAAGTGGACTGCCCAGAATATGGGCGACCCGGCATCCACTGTCGAAATGCACAAGGAACAAGATGCTTACAGTCTATCCAGAAAGAAACGGGACAGATCCCATTTCTGGCTTCAGATGTCTGAACCCCGCTGACTGACTTGTAGGCCCAGCGGGCAGGCCATGGCATTGCACTCCTGTCTTCGTTGGCAATCTCTTTGTTTGGGTTGGTTTGGGAAGCATGGTCTTGAATACACCCGGCCGATCTCCTGTGGCGATGATCGACTGGCATACCGAGATCATATTCCTGGTTGCATTGATGTCTCGATCCCACAGCGTATGGCAGCTTGCACAGCTCCGGACAAAGTGTGGTGAATCGATATCAAGATACTCGGGTGACTCAAGTCGCTTGAATTCCTGGCAATGTGAGCACACCTGGGATGTGTTGAACTCGTTCACCGAGCACACATGGATCTTGGAGACGGATCGGTCTGGTGGGCGTCTCTGGTGATGGTGGAATTGCTCGAAATACTTGGCGAACCTGAGCCTCCTGGGACTGGATGCGTATCCCTTCCCTTGCTTCCACGAGGCATTCCCAAAGGCAATCACCACTTCGGTCTCCTTTGGTGCCTGGTCGATGACTTGCTTGCACATCTCGTGGACGGTGCGCTGTCGCTTGCTGTAGAGATCGAGTCGCTTGAATCGCCGTCGCCGGGTCAGGCTGAAGTACAGCTGCTTGTCCAGCATGTCTCCATCGAACACATGGCGAATGTATCGCAGGAAGGGATCCAACCCAGGGATCTTGGGACTTGGTGTGGTGCTCATCCATTGCTGCAGACCAAGGATCTTGTGGGTGCTCTGGATCCACTTGGTCGCCTGGCTGGTGTCTTTCGCTTGGGAGCCATCTGGCGAGAAAATAGCAGCGATGGCTGGTTCTGCCCTTGGGGAAGAGAGAATCTCCTCAAAACCAGCGCATTTTGGGCTGGCAGAGATACTGTGCAGTGGCGTCCTTGATTCGGATCCAGAAACGCATCGCTCGCTCAATCAGTCGTGGGAAAACATCTTGTCAAGGTGAGTCTTGCCTGATAGCCAAACGATCATGTCATCTCGCTGACACACAGCCACGCTTGACTAGGTTTCCAACCAGAGAGATTCAGATGGTGGTGGTTCTTGTCCGCAATCGGAGTGGAGCTTCCAACAATGATACAATTGGTCATTCCTCCACACCAGTCGCCCACCACCACCGTCAATCGGCTCAAGGTGATACCAAATGCCGCCAACCGGCCATGGCCGGATTCCAACTTTTGCTGCGCCACATACAACGTGACT
This sequence comes from Polychytrium aggregatum, assembly GCF_025602895.1. Classification (NCBI taxonomy): domain Eukaryota; kingdom Fungi; phylum Chytridiomycota; class Chytridiomycetes; order Polychytriales; genus Polychytrium; species Polychytrium aggregatum. Next base: position 134,720 of record NW_026516310.1, on the reverse strand, counting down.
TTCAGGTGACCGAGATGAGCAGCCGCGAGGGGCCGGAAAAAATTGATAGTGCTGTCTTGGATGCGCAAGCAATGGCGTTTTTTTGGCGACCGCGGCTGCAGCCGGATCGAGCCGATCTTGCGTCTTGCGCCTTTTGCCTTGCGTCTTGCGCCTTGCGCCTTGCCGCTTCCGCTTTCGGCTTGCGTCGCGCCCCTGCCTCCAGCGCATCCTCTCGCTGCATCCATCGCACACTCCGTCGCCGCCCGCATCTGCCATCTGTTTGTCTCCAGGAGCCATGGTCCACTCATCGCTTGTAAGCTCGCACCCGCCAATCCACATGGTGTCTGTCTGCGCTCTCCTCCGCCGCCTCGGTCGTAGACCTGTTCTGCTTCGGCGAGATCGCTCCCCGTATTGCCATGCCACCCACTTGTTTCCGTGCTCTTTGCAAACACCGGGACTGCTTCGAGGTGGCATCGCCGCCACAGATGCATCATATCTTGAAACTCATCCGTTGCCAAAGCAAGGACTGGCCAAGAGTGGAGTCGCTCATGCTCTCTTCCTCGGCCCCAGAATCTGACACTCAAGAGCATCAACGCCATTGTTATCCTCGATTCCGAGGGCAAGCGTCTGTTGTCAAAATACTACTCGTCCGAGTACCCTACCGCCAAGGACCAGAAGGCTTTCGAAAAGACCCTGTTTGAAAAGACCAAGAAATCAAGCAGCGCATCTGGTACTTTTCGCAGCCGCTCCGATTCTCGGCACTGCTGCTCGCTATAGCTCCCATCTCGAATCATCAGCTCGTGACCGCTCGCTGAGCTGACGTGGACTGCGATCGCTGGATGCTGATGGGCTGCCGAGACTCGCGATGCAGACTGGAATTGTGATATACCTTCTGGACAGCCACGGCTGTGGGTCGGTGCAGATCAGCTGGATGCGTCGCCGACAGCAGCAGTCCCTTTCTGACACTCTTGCTCGTGCCGGCTGAAACGCTGCCTGCCACCCTGGCTCTGCATTCAGCGATCGGCGACCACATCATAATGATCGACAACCAGATCGTCGTCTACAAGTTCAACATCGATATCTTCATCTACATCATTGGATCTCTTGAGGAAAACGAGCTCATTCTCGCCAGCATTCTCAACACCTACTATGAGGCTCTGTGCATGCTCTTCCGGTAAGTCGCGGGTGTGGTTTGGCCTCTGGGCGCCAGCCGGTCTCCTTACCGTCTCCAAGTGATACGATCAAGCCACACTCACACTCACATCTCTTCTCCTTGCGTCACGCTTGCCATCGTTTGCGCTGTGACTGCAGCGAGCAGTCCCCAGAGAAGCGGTCGATCCTCGAGAATCTGGATTTGGCCATTCTGGCCCTGGACGAGACAATAGACGACGGGTACGCATAGCGGCGATCTCGCTGATCGCTTCAGTCGATGGCGAGTCGATAGTCGACCGTGCCGGATCGACAGCCTCTTTGGGCAGAATCGGTATCGAGCTGGCATTCCACGAACGCCGTCCTAACCATTCGCCGTCTCGTAACTCGACTTGCATCGTGCTGTGCACAAAGCATTATCCTCGAGTCGGATTCCTCCCAGGTCGCCGGGCGAGTTACCAAGAAGAATGAGGGCGAGAGCATTCCTCTTGCTGAGCAGACAATCGCTCAAGCCCTGCAGGCCGCCCGAGACCAGCTCACCAAATCTCTGCGACAATAGGCGCACTGCATGTGGCGTGTGCAGCTGATGTTGCTGCTCGGGCCATCGGCTCCAACTTGTGCAATACAGTGTTAGATCGGTCGATGCCGGGCCGCCAACCGAGCGTCGACTCATTGCTGCCGTTGTCGCCTCGATGGACCACAGGGACCACAGGGCGAGGGAAACTCGATCCAGATCGTCTGGTTGTCTGATGGAGGCTTGCCGCCCTGGCGACACCATCCGAGCGAGAGCGGTCGTGATTGCGCTGAACCCTCATGGCCCGCGCTACAGAGTGAACCAAGGGGCATGTTCCCACCAAGCATCGCTGCACCGTTGCACCTTTTGCTGGTCCAAATCTCGCCTCTCTTCCATTTATCTATCCATCCACCCATTTCTGCCCGCACTCCATCAGCAACTACTCTCGCGAGCGACGCAGGCAATGCTGGACGGAGTATCACCATCAGGGCCAGAGCCACTCCTCAAGTTCGTCCTGCTGGGCGATGGTGCCACGGGCAAGACCAGCCTGGCGCAACGGTTCTCGCAAGACTGCATCTCGTCCGAGTACCATCAAACGCTGGGACTGGACTTTTTTCAGAAGCGGATTGTACTGCAGGGTCGGGCATCCAGCGCATTACTATCGCGAGCGCCTTCGGTGCAGTTCATTCGTCGGGCTCGTTCCTCCCCTCTTCGCAAGCGCATCGGCTTATTCTGCTCGCCCGACTCTCTGCACAGGGGATCGATCGATTACCATCCAACTTTGGGACGCCGGCGGCCAGATCTTGACCTCAAAGATGGCAAGCAACTACCTTTTCTCAGCCGACGCTTTGGTGCTTGTCTACGACATCACACACGTGGGCTCCTTTCACCATCTGGAAGCCTGGATGGAGCTCGTCAAGCAGATTTATCTGCGCGGCGATAGGGCGAGCTTTGTCGCCCCGGCAAGCGATCCCTCCGCGATGGCACAGCGTAGCCTGTCGCTCTCTGCACAAAGCCATGGCGAGGGAGGACCCAAGTCTGCAGCCGAGGCCGGAGGCTCTCCTGATGCTGAAGCGCATCTCATGGTTGACGTGAGGCTGCCCTACTCGGTACTTGTGGGAAACAAGAGTAAGTCGACTCGCTCCCTCCTCCGGCTTGCCCTGAGCAGGTAGACGAGCAGCTCGCATCCCAATCCCACAATCAGCTCGCTGCGTCGTGGATGGGCCAGGTTCGACACGCCTGTTCCGCCGTGGTTCCCCGGCCTCTTGATCTGACTGATCTTGCACCGCATTCTAGTGGACATGATCCACATGCGAACAGTTACAGTCGAGCGGCATCTGATGTTTGCCAAGGAGTACAATATGGCCTCCTTTCTGGTCTCGGCAAAGACGGGCGACTCGGTCAGCACCTCCATCGTTCGGATCGCTGCCGACATTCTTGGCATTCCTCTCAAGGGCTCTGAAATCGAAGGGATGGCGGTAAGCAGCGTCTGCGTCGAGCCAGATTCAGTGCCCGCGATCGTTCTGCCGTCATCGGACTCGTACTCATCCTGACACACCATGGGCTCGCTTTTCCCAGCCCGTTGTCAAGGCCAACGTCATCATACCCCAGCCAAAGCCGCCAAAGCAGCCTCCGCCTCCAGTGTCAAGCACACAGGTGCGGCACAGCATCGACGGGCAGTCGACCAAGGGCCCCAAGAAAAACGAAAGCGCCGCCACATCCCGAACGTGCATGATTCAATGAGCACACGCCCCAACGACGTGCATGATGATCATCGGCACTTTGACGGCATTTGTGGAAGCAAAGTTTTCAGGAGTACCGGCGCTCCCGATGTGATCTGGAGCGGTCAAGCCGAGGACCACGACGTTTCCAAAATACAGCTCGTTCGGAACGAAACAGGACGAGATGCCCTGGGGTGAAGCCTGCTGATCTGTAGGCCGCGGTGGGCAGGCCATGGGATTGCACTGCGGTGCTTGTTGGCAATCCAGTGGCTTCGGTTGGTTTCGGGAGCATGGCCTTGAATACATCCGGCCAATCTGCTCGTTCGACCGGGCTTGGTGCCGCGATGCAGTAATGCAGTGTCCGCATTCGGCCATTTGGACATCTCCGTGCATTCTCGAGATCAAGACCATCGATCTCCTCGAGTCGCTCCGCCCCGGTCTGCTTGGACATGCTGTTTGGTCATGAAAGGCGATGGATAAGCGTGTATTCAGGCCCAGAAATTAACGACAGCTCTGGCCCAGAACAGGTCGGATTGAGGGCAGCTCATTCGTTGCAGGTTGCTCAAAACGGAGCAAAGTGCTCCACCTCTGGCATCGACTGGTACATTCCATCCACCAAACAGACGGGGACACTGATTCGAGACGAATGACCCCGGATACCATTGCGTCCCGCCAAGGGACAGCGTCGGCAGGCAAACTACTCGATGGCGGGGCAGCCATTTCATCAGTCGAGCGATTGGTTGGCCTGGCTCACGATATTCGCAATCTCCCGTCGGTCTTTGAGCCATTCGCTAAACATTTTCTTGGGCTGGAGCGGTCTGTGCTCGTGCTCCGGTGCAGTCGGCTCCTTGTGGGATCGTATGCGCCGTCTCCAGGCACTTCCCCACTGGTGGGTCGACATTTCCTCGAGTAAATAGTCCGCAAACACAATCAGATAAAAGTATCGAATCAGATAGTTCAGCGCCACACTCATCAGCGACGAGTGCTTCTTGGTTCCGACTTCGATCGCCTCCACCCGCAGCTTGTAATCGAAGATGGCTATGCGCAGATTTTGGAGGTGCTCGCAGGTGTCGATGGCTTGATCGGTGACCTTCTTGGCCAGTTTGCCATACTGGAGCACTTGGATGAGCTGGAGAATCACCCGATATTCACCCTTCTGGTACCGGGTGCGGTTGTCCGCTTCTCCGGCCAAGAGCTCGGGCTCGTCGGATGCATCGAGCGTATGCTGGCTTTCGATCAGCGCGGGATTGCCCACCACCATTTCCATGATGCATGTAATCACCATGCCCGTGGTTGTTCTGCCTCGGCTGGAGTACATGGATCAAGTAGGTCCAGGAAAGAGCCAATCCAACGCATTGTTAGAAAACCAACATACAACGCTTCCGCTCTCTCCGTTGCTGATCAAGGCTGCATTTCAAACGGCGCTGTAACCTGTACCGAGTGCGCCGCCGACAGGTGCTTTACAGCAACTTGTATCTCAACCCGCAGCGGGCGGCCGTGCATTGGTCGATCGCGCAAATCATCGCTGGCGAGACTGCGCCTCCGCCGCTGCATATCCAGCAAAATCTATCGAGTTGCAACATACCCCATCTGACAGTTGAACATCTTGTCGCATGCCGTGTCGACTTTCAGGACGCGGTCCACCAGTTGGTTGAAAACATCCGGAATCGGGGCCTGCTCATCCGTGCTGAAGTCCGAGACATGGGAATGCAGCGACGATCAGGTATCAATTGCCATCGCGGGATATCGCGATGAAGTCACACCCCCCGCCGCTATTTGCAGGCTGCCGCCCATACACAACGAATAATGCCATGCACTGAAGGAGCCATTGCACTTACATCGGAATTCTTAAATAGTCGACGCGGTATCCTTCTTCCTGGATTGATTTGTAGATTTCCAGCGGTGTCTGGACATCTTCCTCGCGAACGCTTTCCCAGATAGGCTAGCACAGCAACGATAGAGCGCCAGTCAGAGGACGACTGACTCTGCATGCGTCAACTCTTCCGACTCTGCGACGCCGCCTGAACACGGTCCAAGCACCAGACTTACAACAATCGAGAGTCCGTCCTTGAGCATCTCTTCTTCATGAAGCAGCAGGCGGCCCTGGTACTTGCGAAGCTCACTAATGATGTCGAATTTCATGCGCATTTCCATTCTCTCGACACGCTCGCGCGCTATTCCAGTTGCCTCAAGATTCTGCGTCGGATGGAGATGGATATATCAGCACTGTTAGAGTCGATGGTCTGCCGTGGCTACCCGAAGGAACATAATTCTCGTTATGCCGATTCCCAGTCTCTGAGGCTGCAAATATACACGTTGCACTACGGTCGCCTCAAACTTTAGCATTGGCGGAATGGGTAGGCGCGTACCTTGAGCGGGTCCTGGAACAGCCGCAAGACATAGGGACGCCCTGAGAGATAGCAGCGAGTTAGAGCCCACAACAACCTTCCACAGACACAAGCTCCCTGCATGCATCCTCGCAAACACCCCATACCGTTCACATAGATGACGGGTTCTTCACGCAAACTGGTCCAAAGGAGTCTCCGCTCGCCATCGGGGCCGGCGCCAACTTTGGCCAGCACACTGCGGATGGCGTCCTTGGTAGGCATGCCGATGCCATACACCGAGGGATAGTCCGATAACAGATGGGCTTCTGAGGAGGAGTCTAAGAGCGACGAGCTCTTTGACGAGAGCGAGTGCTGACTGAGCGGGCCGACTCGCCACGTCTCAAATGAAGAAAGGGGCACTCTTCGATAGTTGGGGGCGCCTGGTGTGAGAGCCGAAAAAGTCAGCAGCGTCGAGCTGTCTCAGTGTAGGCCCCGGTGCACTGGCGCTCGTGCTTCCATGCCACTCACTCCCGGGTTGTGCCGCCGCCCGACTCGAGGACAGCTTGGCCCTACCTTCAATGCGCTCAGTCAGCGACAGCTTCTGAGCACCCGGGAACATGTCGTACTTGAGGATTGTGTGTTGCGCCAGAACGCTTCCATTGCGCTGGTTGACGACCTCCATGACCTCATTGGTCAAGGCAATTCCATCGCCTGCATACACACAAACAAGCGGTGAGCTCTAGAATTCTTCCTCTCGCTGAGCTTGTTTTGGTGCATCACTCGACACCTGCTACAAAGTTCGCTGCGACACCTGTGCGACATACCGGGCTCGAGTTTCTCGACTGGCATGAGGCACTTCTCGTCGGCATTATGAAGCTCTTCGCGCATGGTTTTGAACTCTGGATGCCGCGAAAGCCACTGACTGAAGCCCTCCAGCCGGTCCTTCATGTCCGGCGAGTGCTGGTCCAGGTAGCTCTGGAAGACTATCATCATGAAGTAGCGCTTGAGGTTGTTCAGACCCTTCCGCACGGCCTGACGGCGCTGCTCCTCGCTGTCAGCGCTCTCGGCCTTGAGCCGCCATGATTCGATTGAATCGCGCATGTTCAGGCATGCGCCGCAGTTGTCAACGATGTTATCGACAACCGCTTTGCACTCAAGGCCATTACGAATCACACGGAGGAGCGAGTGGATGATCTGATAGTTGAGTCGCGGCCGCTGCTGAGGACTGGGCACTGGAGTCGTTCCGTTGAGCCAATGCGTCAACACCGAGACCAGGACTGAGACAAGTGGGTCAGAAGACGAGGATGGGGATAGAGTTAGGCACACGGGGTCACCATAATGACATCTTCATCTCTTAGATGTAAAAGTCCGAGTGGGTCCTTTCGAGCCAACACACCTGTTCCTACGGTTGAGCGACCCATTCCGATTTGGCAGTTTCTGGATGAAATCAAGAGATTGTCAGGGTGAGGGCTAGCCCAGACGAACAGCCGCAATACTCTCGCGCGGAGGTATGCCATGAGCTTGTCCTTGCCAGAGAAGCTATGGGGGCGTCTCCAAAATGAACAAAATAGTAGGCAGCCCAACATCTGCCATAACGTAGCAGCACATCCGAACAGGAAGCTGGCCACAACGCTCGCGAGTCGTGAGCCAGCAACAAGAAGACTCCGAAAGCAGAACCGCAGCTGGCGAGCGAATAGAGCCCACCGGCCTGTGGGCAAATTTCAGGATGGGGGGGGGCATTCTATCCCGCGACCGTGATATTGCCAACCCTTGATACATACAGGACAATGGCCGTGCTCTTCAAGTTGGCAGCTGCAAGGATCCCCAGCAGCGTGTCAAAGTCTTCTTCATCGGGCGGCGCCTCGGCCGTAGTCGGGACGCGGTAGTACGATATCTTGAGAGCGCCGTCATTGTTGAGTTGACCCATGATTTCCCGGATCGTGAGAACATGCTCCATGGTGCAGTCCTCCCATATACCCGTTACTTTGCTGTCGCTGATTTCTCGATGGAGGAGAATCCGACTGTCGTAATTCGAGAGCTCGAACGCAACGTCCTCCTTGAGTCGGTCTTCAATCAACTCCAGGCGCGTGGACGTGATTCCAGCATAGGACTTGATGTTGCGCAAAGTAAAGTACTGGTCGCGGAGCACATAGGGCGTGCCGTTGATGTATATCAGCGGCTCCTCTCGGAGATTGATCCAGTAGACCACGGTGTCGGGTGGATGCTCCTTGGTTAGTTCGTTGATTACGTTCCGGATTCCTTTGAGGGTGGGCTGGGCAACGCCATAGATACTCAATCCTGGTATTTTTCTGTACACGACCGAGTCAGAATGGACATCGCTTGGAGCTAGCCACTGCTGCAAGCCAAACAAGTGCGATAGAAACTCACCTGAAATTGGACGCCCCCTCAATTTCGACTTGCAGAGACGCCTTGGCCGACCAAAAGTCGACCTTGAGAATGGTATGCGGCACCAAGACGATGCCTTGGCGCGACTAGAATGCGGGCCGTGGGACCCAGTATTAGTCCTGCACATGAGATCCGAGCGGGCTGAAGCCGCTCCGAGCTATTCAGAGCAGCTCTTTCCCGTAGTGGAGAAGACAGGTGCAGTTACCTTGATGACGTAGGTTTCGAGTTCGTTTATGTTCTTGCGCGCAGGACCCTGGCCCCATCCCATGAGCGTGTCCTTTTCCTCGGCAAAGACGGACAGATCTTCGACAGGGCGGAAGAGGTAGAGCCGAGGCCCGCGGTGGCGGATATTCTGGAGCATCCGCCATATTTCTACTCGCCAATGCGCCGAACAGGCATACATACACGCTCGTGAGGTGGGCATCGTAACCAGTCGAGCAGTCGGCATTGAGCAAGTCGAATGTTCCTTCCTTCCGGCCTACACATACCTGGTCGATCCTTAAGCCAGCTGCCGAAGGAGCTCAGCTCGCCGGAGCAAGACTCATTGACATACGAGCAGAACGCGAGCAGGAAGAAGTACTTTTCGAGGCATCCCAGCGATTTCTCGAGCGAGACCTCGTCGCCGATATTGGAGTATCGAATGCGATGCATCAATATCGCCTCGCGTAAGTTGATCATGATGTCGCCTGCAGCAAATCAGAGCCACGGAACCAGGATGTCATTCGGTCAGAGCACGAATTCACCATTTGCTTGATGTGATCGCTAGCAGTCCTACGCAGCTGCGACCTACATCTGTCGATAATGGCATCCAGGAGCTTCTTGCTGTCATTTCCGTCCTGGAGCACACTGCAGAGCTGTAGAATGCACTGATAATTGCCCATGATGGCGTTCTTGAGATCATCGATCAGCGGGCCGCGAGCAAGAGCCCACTCGATAGCAGACCGATTTTTAACCTTCCCGCCAAGACCTGAAGCAGTGCAAACCAGCGTATGAACAATGTACTGATTAGGATCGGGACAGGTTGAGGGAGGTCATCAGCGAACTGCCTCTGATCTACCCATGGCCGCAATGATAGCCAGGCTTGTATGGCCCACGGTATCCGCGCCGCCCATACTATCCATGACATCTATGCGGTCGCCACGAGCACTTACTGATCTCCAGAACCTGAACCAGCTTCAGCAAAGCGCGGTTCTGCACCTCGTTTTCCTCCATGTTCCACAGCTCGGACTGCGAGCCTTCGTTCAAGTGGAAGTAATTGATAGGTACAGGATCATCCAGGCCCTTGGCCATGATTTGAGCTCGTCGGATCAGCATTGCGACAACCATGGCAAACGTTGCTGTAAAAGAGCATACCAGCGAGAGTGTCAGCCACCAAAGCAGGTCCACGGATCAATATCGCAGCGGTCTTGAGGTGTGTAGGAGCAAGCTCATTGGGACGAGCAGAGAGCCGCGCAAGCTGCTCGCGCCATCATGTTCAGACACCCCGACAGCGCGGAATCACTGCGTCGCCGTGATAGATGATGCCACAACGTACTTCGACCAACACCCATGCCGCAGTTGAAGACCAACGAGTCGTTGATGCTGGCGCTCTTGATGACATTGACGTATTCGTCAATATACTGGTCCTCGGGAGCCTGGTCAGAGCTTACGGGGATGCGCAAGAACTTGACGGGGTAGCCTTCGGCTACAAACGACTGGAAGACTTCCCTGAGCGTTTGTACGGAATCCACCGACATCCAGGTGGGAACAATCTTGCCCGTGTCTGTGAGAGCAGCACATTAGCGTAAGAACCCCCAACAACGACAGAAGCCACTGCAAAGCTGCGTATGAGCCCATTCGACGGACACAACCTGCTCAGAAAGTAAATTGGTACAACGTGCGGGTAGCAGTGGTCGGCGGGGCAGCATGCTACTCACGGATTTCGTCGTGGACGAGAATGAGACCGTTTGAGCGAGCCGCTTCGGCGAGAATATCTTCCTTGAGACGCTCTTCCATATTCTCAAGCCGGCTGGCGCTGATACCCTGGTAAGTGCGCACGTTACGCATCGGATTATCACACTCCCGCAGGACAAAGGGGCTCTGATTGATATAGATCATGGGCTCCTCTCGGGTCGAGAACCAGATGCAAGGGGTGGACTCGGGCGTTCCGGGGTAGCAGCTCAACAGACGCAGGACCGTAGAGATGCCCGAGATCTTGGGTTGAGCCACACCAAAGATGTTCATGTCGGCCATGCGGAAGTTGGGGGCTCCGTGGAGGTAGAAGTCGATGCGGGTATGGAAGCCTAACGAGACGAGTGTCGTTGCTTCTTTAGTTGGCACAAGCTAGCTACGACCGTATGCAGCAACCGGATATGGCTCGACAGCTCACCACATTCCATGGCACCGCATCGCACACATTACATCGTCTACCACACCTCTGGTCGGCCATACCTGTATCGAAGTGGTCGCTCTTCAACAGCGTGCCGCGACTCAGGACAGAGCCGTTCCGTAAGCGCACAACCGTATCGGCTGAGGCCAGGATCTCTCTCGGGTGACGCAGACTAAGCCGGGAGCCAAGCTTGGAAATGACAGATTGCGCACGGCTGCGGTTTCCAGAGACAAGGCTGTCAATCGATGCGCTCGCTGCATGGGTGTGCGGATGCGGATGCGGGGCGGGAGACGGCGTGTGGTGCCGGTGATGATGGTGATGATGGTGTTGATGGTGATGGATGTGATCATGCACATGGTCTTCGTGGCCATGCTGCAGATATCCATCAGCCGCAGCACGGTCGGCAGGAGAATGCGAAAAGGACCGACGCTCTCGAACGGGTGGGACGCTCGCAGGACTGCCCGGGACGGTCGCCGAGCCGACAAGCTGGATAGCCGACGGAGTCGGGTCACTGGACAGGCCATTGAAGGTATTCCGAGGAACCGATCTTCGCCTTGGTGAACTGCTCAAGACGGAGGGCTGCGGGGCTTGTGAGCTCGCCTGGGCAAGACCAGGAGGCGGGGGTTTGGCATCAGCGCGCTCGGACATGGGTTTGCGGATTGATGCTCCAAGGGCGGGCCACTGGAGGAAGAGGCACACAAGGGTTGGATGCTTGCGGGCGAACGGATCGGTCGACAGGCAGCCGGGGCAGCGGGATGTGTTGGGTTCCCAGGCAGACGGACGAGGTGTGGACGACAGCAACGCAGCCCAAGATGATCCGGCAAGATGCAGACCGGGGTGATCCGACAAGATGCAGGCAAAGCCACCCAGACAATGCGGGCGGCTTGTGCTTGCGCTTTGGCTGCCCCCACAATGGGACGGGCAGGCCATTGGATCGCTGCCTTGCGATACTGTGCGATCATCCACAGCCCAGGAGAGACGGCCTCCATCTTCAGTGCGTCCAGGACCACAAGTCGCCGCCGGAGCAGGGATGCAAACCGAATGACCCAAGAATCACAGCTGCCATACCGTGTGGAATCGCGACGTCAACCTGGCGCGCAACATGATCGCTGTGCGGGGCGACTGTGGAGACTGGAGAGATTGTGGAGACTGGAGAGATTGTGGGTCGAAGAGAGATTGTGGGTCGAAGAGAGAGATTGTGGGCCGGAGGACAGCCCGCGGTCTTCAAAAGCTGCAAGAGGAACCACTTTGGCGACCTCCGGGTGAAGGCCGTTTTCACCATATTGGCACAGCGCTCCATTTGCTTCTCATGAGTATGAGTATCATCGGCACTCTGTATCACTTCCTTTGGGACAAAGGGCCACGAACCCATCAAAGACCAATCATGAACAGCACCAAATAGATCACACAGCCGCAGAAGCGGAAGATTCCCATGCCCGCAAAGACGTAAAACAGAAACTTGAGGTACGGATTGAACTCGGGCGTCGCTCGGACACCCAGGGTCTGGTAAAAGACGGTGGACCACTTGGGGTTGGTCAGCACCAGCACCAGAAGCCAGTTGCTTGCAATCCACAGCAGCACGACGTTGGAGCGAAACCGTCGGAAGTAGTCCTCCTGCAGCGTCTTGAGATCCCTGATGGTCAGCGCCTCGTCTGCCCCTGGCCGCTCCCGGTTGTTGGGGCCGGCTCGCAGGTGCGCTACGGCGGCATCGAATTCTGCATCGATCCCGTTTCTAGTTTGAGAGACATCCATGTCGCTTTCGCTGGCTGCGGCCGCCTCCAGTCCTGCTGCGTCGGCAGCAGGTTCATGTTTGATTGGCGACGAGCTTTCTCCCTTGGTGCCCCAAGTGACGTCGTGGATATTGCAGACTGCGTCGCCAAGGAGGATCAGATACGATGGCCAGCATGCTCCATGGCCCGCTTGATGCACTGTTCTCCCGACACACTCGACACTGAGTATGGGTTTTGCGACATGCTGCAGATTGGACAGGAAGTGCAGACACCTACATGCGTAAACCATCAGGATGTTCGTGAAGCACGGAAGCAGCAGAATATACTGCAGCATTGACCCGATGATATGAGTGACTTCAAAGTAGAGCAGCGACGAGAGGATGAAGAGTCCATACGATGATCCCACCGCAATGAGAATGTCTCGGAAGACGGGTTGCCCGAGCAAGCTCGGCAGCGATGCCACAGAGCCATCATACTTTGGCAGACTCTGGAATATCGCAAACCCGGTGAGGTAGAGCATCACCTGCGGAGCAAGAACGCTGTTTAACACCAAGGCCATGTACCGACGATCCACATCGCCGAGCGGCTCAGACAACCCGTGCTGAGGAGCCCACGGGATCCTAGCCCACACACTCACCATCATCAGGAAGGTGAAGATAAGGAAGCAAAACAGATAGGCATAATTGGAGCCCTTGGGACGATTGCCAAGCGAAACCACAAAGGTCAGCACCAGCGACCCGATGTAGAGTTGCTGAAGCATTTGGAAAACCACGTCTCCATAGCCAAAGAATGGATCGACCATGCCGCTGTTGGCCGCCGGGTTAGATTGGCTTGGTCCGCCGAGAAAGTAAAATGTCAGGTAGAACGAGGACTGGGCCGGCGATACACAGTTAGTACATGGTCCCTTGGTGAAGCGGCAGAAGCAATCCCGAATGCAAACGCGACTGCGACTCACCAGCGCAAACCAACTGAAGATCAAGGATATAGCGTTGTACACAAACTGGATCACGAGCAGAATCTTTCTCGGAATCGAGTGGCTTGACTGAAGAATGCGGTGCGCCCCAGAAAGTGCGTACACCATGGCAAAGAACGAGCCGTTGAGCCAGCGTCGGCGCTGGGTAATAAACTCGGTGATGTGCTTTGGGACATCAGTCTCTGCCTTGGCGGACTTGACATACTTGAGTGACCATCTCTGCTGCGTTTTGGTGAGCAATTCAAAGCACAGAATGCGGTCCTCGGCCTGGCCAAGCCCATTGTGACCACATGTATATTGCAGAGGAGTCGTGAGAATCTGTTTCGAGGTCCAGGGGCACAGGATTTGCAGGCAGACGATCGCTCGAACGGTGCGCTCACCAGATACATATTGGCGGTCGATGCAGTCACTTTGCTGGAGGTGTTGTACTTGAGAAGCTCCCCTCTGAAATACATCTCGAGTGGGCGGCCTTGGATCGCCGAGTAGCGATATGCAGAGAATGCCCCAGGGAGGACGCTGATGTAACCAAAGACAGACTCGGTGGGCTTGTCCAGGATGTTGCTCATCTTGTACTCAAAGTTCTGAGCCCCAACGAGGACATTGAGAAGGCCAGCGCCAAACTTGCCCAGCTCGGCGCACACTTCGCCACAAGCCCCACCAAGGTGCGGATCTCGATCAAACGCCTTCCATAGATGATATATGGCTCCGGAGAAGGGCTTGGTTCCGACGTCGAGCAGCTGCATCAATCATGGAAGGTTGAGAACCTTGCTGTCAACGCAAGCAACGGCGGACAGAGTGGCCATTCCTCGTTTCCAGCCCAAGTGTCCAAGATAGACCCCAAAACCCACTCAGAGCCTCGCTGCCGTGTGGTACGTGGGCCTCGTCTGAAGGCGGTGAATGGTAAATGGACCAGACATACCAGGCAGATGTTGGGGCACAGGAGCGGGCCAAAAGCATTGAAGAACCACCGGTGGCTGTTGATCTTTTTCTGGTTATTTTCCTTCAAACAAAATATAAACTATGGCACGATCGAACACGGCTCAATCAGTCTCAGGCGACGACAAGCTCACCCGATTGGATTGCTCCCGGTACTGCAGATTCATTCTCAACCCAAGTCTGTAGATATTGCTTGGTTTGGCGGCTCATTCGTGCAATCAACGGACAAGATCGCCAAGTGCGCTTTACAACTGCCCGGAACGAGCCGATCCGGCTCACATCGGTTGCAAGAACTACTCACTTGCACAGGAGCATATCCCTCGTTGGGTTGGACTTCAAAATTGTCGTCGACACAGACTTGAGTTGTGTACTCAAATATGTGAGCCGTAACAGGCTCTCCGTTGACAGTTGGCACGAGTAAATGCTCTTGGTAGAGGCCCATGAGACCGAGGACGCTGAGGACCCGGGGATGGCATTTCTCGCGGCCATCGGCAATCAGGCACACAGTAACCTTCTGCCAGCCCTCACCGCCCCAAATCTTGGACCGATTGCGATTGCACAGATCAGAGACGGTCTTCATGAGAGAGCGTATGGTGCGCAGGAGAGCCTTTTCGTCTTCGTTGTATAGCGTTACGGCAATGGCGATTTCGGTATGTCGCTGATAGTTGTACTGGCGCAGGGTGTAGCCCTTTTGCATGAACTCATCGGGATCGCAGGTTACAGCTGTGTACCGGAGGGTCCGAAACTCTTCGCCCGCGTGATACCTTGCGATTTCGGCCACTTGGCTGGGAACGGGCTGGCTGATGGTCAAGTGGCCGGCGGGAGGGGTTGGCTTGATATCCATGCGGTTCTGAAGCCAGGCCTGTGTGGACGCTGGGCTGGGCTGTAGATCGTTTCCCCAGGGCAGCGAGCGGCTCGAGACTGTCAGCTGCGTTGCCGAGTCAGACAGGGTTTGGTCCATCATGATGGCCCGCTCCGATCGAGTGACGCTTGAATGGCGGAAGTTGGTGTCGGAAAGAGTGTTTTCGAGAGACCCGACCGAGACAGCCCCGTCGTGCTTGATGCGATCGGTCCGTGGCCGTGGGGTTGGTGGAGGCCCAGCTTCCCTGGCAGGAATGGATATATACCATGATTCGACTTTACCGCTAGCAACATCGTCACTAAGATGTCTGGCGGACTCGGCCGCGGGGCTGGACTGGGCCGGTGGCAAGCCAGAGTGGGCTCCCGATTGAGGCATGAGGCTGACGGTTCGTCCGCCGACAGCGATCAGTGGCTCTGGCTTTGCTCCAGCGAGGGATATGTTCGGGTCCATCGATTGCGGCAGCGAGCTTGGAGGGCCTATATGCAGATAAAGGGGAGAACAATGCTGTTGCGGAGAAAAAAAGTAGTCTGGGCGAGATGGCGTGAACAGATCACAGCAATGTGAATCGATCAAGGGGGTTGGGATCTGGAAGACGAAGTCTCGCAGCGAGCGATCCGAGGGCACTACTTATTGCTGGAGGACCATTCCATCTCCCCTCTCCCAGCTGCATCCCTCTGCCCTCGGTCGGGGGCAAGCTGACAAGCTCCGATGAGTCCCTGGTGCCGGACGAGGGCCCGCTCGCTCCAGGGCCGCGCTTGTCATGGGCTCCGCTGTTCGGACCAACAGGCCACACGGACCGGCGGGCGCTGCGACGATCCCTTGGGGGGGGGGAGGGCAGCCGCAGAGATGTGGATGTGATGTGGATGTGGATGTGGATGTGGATGTGGATGTGGATGTGGGAGTGGTATTTGATGGCTTTTCGACGGATTTTCGACATGCGATCGTCCGGCATCGGCAAAACGAATCAGGACTCCCTGGTATTGAGCCTTACAGTCAACAGGACACCTTGGTTATTGGTCAATGACCGAATAACTTGTTCCCAATACCATCGCGCACTGGCCATGACCATTCGCCAGTGTGTCCAAGAGCACCACCATTCACCGCTGGCGATATGTCATGGCGTCAAGGCAAGGGCAATGCATCCAGCCCTCGGAGGCAGCGGTTTGCTCGGTACTCTGAGCTATTCAAGCGCACCGTCGCC
The DNA here is from genome assembly GCF_025602895.1 of Polychytrium aggregatum. NCBI lineage: Eukaryota > Fungi > Chytridiomycota > Chytridiomycetes > Polychytriales > Polychytrium > Polychytrium aggregatum. The sequence goes on along the minus strand of NW_026516310.1, from coordinate 118,554 downwards.
ATCCACATCGCCCTTCTTATGGCTCAGCTTGACGCAAGCTCATCACATACTTCATGTTCATGGAAGCGGGTGTGGTGTCCCGTTCGCTCATATTTAGAGTGTACATGTACTGCTTTTTGGATGGTAATACGCACCCATTCCAAATCCACGTTCGCCACCACCAAGTCTGTCATCCCTTCAAGATCCACTCATCCAGCCAAACGACTGAGCTCGCGAACTCATCAATGCATGCAGGCCCACATATAATTTGATGGCCCGATGCAGTCCGGGAAAGTGGTTATTCAATGCTCTGATTGCCAAAGTGCTCCATTCACTTGGCGTGGTCGGCAGACTCGGCTACTTGCGGTCAGATCGGGAGCGATATCGGTTATCCCGTCGATCATCTCGTCGATCATCCCGTCTATCATCTCGGCGGTGATCTCGTCGATCATCTCGCCGGTCGTCTTTCCGGTCATCTCGCCGGTCATTTCGCCGGTCGCTTCGCCGGTCGTTTCGCCAATCATCGCGATCTTGCTTGCGATAGACGTCTCTACTGTCGCCTCGGCTCCACCCTGTCGATCGTCCCTCCGGTCGTTGTCCGTCGCCCCGCCTGCTTTCTGTCGATAAATCAGATCGAGACACCACCGGTTGCGGTTCGTTGTCGCCGGGTTCGTTGTCGTCGTCGACCCGTCTTCGCTTGCTGCTTCCCTGGCTCTTCTCGGAATCCAGGTTCCCCTCGTGCTCAAACACCAGATCGTAGTTTTTCTCTTCCTCGTCGGCAACACGATACTTGGATCGCTTTTGGAATCCAGCTCCATATTCGCCCCCAGATTGCTTGGATCCTGGTTCGGAATCAACCAAGGAATGTGCGTTAGAGCGCATGTCCGGAGCAGCGACAGCGGCAGTCCGCCAGAACGCTTACTCATGAAATCGAGATGCAACTTGGAGACGCTCTGGGAAAAGTCCACATGGATTCTCCGGTCGTCAATAAGCACGTTGTCCATTTTGAAGTACGCCTGAGCCAAATGTTCGCGCTCTTTAGTATCCAATACATCACGGCAATTGTCCGTATTGGCTTTGGACCTAATCGTTTGGTGCATTCGATCCTCTGTTGATGAGGTGCCGACGCTGCCCGCGGACATCCATGCTGGCACTCACCTCCTCAGCTTGCTCCTTGGCCTCAAACTCGATAAACGCATAGCATAGCGAATCGCCAGTTTTCTTGTCGCGAATGACTTCACAGCTATCGTCAAGCATAGGCAGAGCCGGTTTAGCTAGCCAGCTCTCATCGTACGAGCCAAACAAAAACGGCTGGACACACCGCCGAGGCATGCATACCTCACGATCTCGCCAAACCGAGAGAAGATGAGCTCCAGATCCTCATCACGGGTGATTGGGTTCAGCTTGCAGACAAAGAGGACAGTATCCGGTGGCTTGATTTCGGCAAATGGAAGGTCGCCCACAATTTCGAGGGTCAGCGCCTGTGCGGCGGCCTCCTTGGCCTTTTGCTGGCGTTCAAGTTCCTCTGGATCCACATCAGGGAAGAGCTCTTCGTCTTCACCGATGCGACCGGCTTTGATCATCTCCTCAGTGGGCTCGGGAGATTGCTCGGGGACGAATGGCAGCAGCTCCTCCGGGTCATCGAAGGGATCGTCCAGAACAATGGTATGCCGGATCCTACCAGACGAAGGCGGGCGGGAGCAGGACAGGGTTATGAGTCCACGATCTCGGATGGTGCTGACAGATGGCGCTGACAGACGGCAGCAATATCCCTCTTGGATCGGCCCCGGTGCACAGAATGCGGGCGAGCGGGTGGGCCGAGTCAAAGGCAGCTTATACTTGCCGTATATCACGGAACGGCCGGTTTGATTCGTCCGAGAGGGCGGCGTTGATCTTGTCGAGAGTCTCGAATCCTTCGGCGACGTATCCAAAAACTGCTTGCTTGCCGTCCAGATAGTCCAGGTGGTCGTCAGACAGAGTGATGAAAAACTGGGAACCAGCGACGGGGAGACCGCTTTCGTCGGCTCCCAGAGTGGCAAACGAAACTGTGCCCTTCTTGTTGTGCTTCAGCTTTGGATGGATCTCGGGTGCAAACAGGCGGTAGGCAGGGCCTTTCATGATTCTAGTGGCAAACGAGAGGGCAGCGAGACGAGTGCATGAGTTGAGGAATGCAGTCGCCGAGCCAAAATGCACACCACAGCCTCCTGCAAGTCGGTATTGGTGGTGCCCATCGGATCGCCGCAGCTTTGCGATCTCCACACGATCCAGCAGTCCAGCAAGGCCCTGATCACCAGCCATACCCCCAGATCGATTCGCCGCCGTTTCCGGTGCCAAAGGGGTCGCCGCACTGGGCTGTAAAGTTCTTTTGGACGTTGTGGAAGAGTGCAAAGTTGTAGCGTTTGGCCTTGCAGAGCTTGAGGAAGTTGATGCACGACTGCCTGGCCTTCTTGACCTCCAGATCGATGACAATATCGCCAAGCGATGTTTCGAGCAGCACGGACATGACGAGTAGATTGGGAGCACGCCGGGGATGGTCAGGCACGATGCAGATTGGGCTGGGTCGACTGCCGGAGGGAGGGAGATCTCGAGGAAAGCCCAGATCGAGGCAAGCTGAATGGGTGCTCCGCCCTTTGTGGTGATGGGTGCCGCACACAAGCTGATCATGAAAACGCAATATCGTGCGCGGACGCTGTCGCCACAGTCTCTCGTCTTTGCATTTGAATAATCTGAACGCCGGTGTCGGGATATGTGTATTATGGCGATCCAATCGAATCGAATCTCACGCTGGTCTCGCAGCCGAGGACATGAGGGCGCAGAGGTCACAGGCTCTTGTTCGGATCAAACAGCTGCAGGATCTGCAGGATGGAGTCTCTCCAATTCGCGAACCACAGGTCGTTCCTGGCTTTCTGCTCCTCCGCCTGGCTTTGAACGTGCAGCTGCCGGCGACGAATATCCTGCGAAAAGCGATTGCTAAAGTCTTGGTGCACCTGGGCAAAGCGCGATACGACGCTCTTGGTGCGTTCTGTGGTGTCTATCGCACCATTTGCAAGACGAAGTTGGCGATGATCTGGCGTGAGAATACAACCAACGTAGCGTCTGCTCTAAGGACAAAGCAGTGACACTCAGCAGTCCAGAAACTAGAGTCGGCACCCCAGCCCGTAGCCACCAACCTGAGGCTATTACTGCTGTCGATGCTGCTGCTGACCGCAGCGGAAGCTCGTCGAGGCTCTTTTTAGCCCGACGGGCATTGATGATTGATCGGATGGTTTGCTTTGGCACAGCTGGCGGATCGCCTATTGTTTGCGACGAAACCCGGTATCAGACACAGCAATCCCTGCTCTACCATCGACCAGCACAGATACGGCTGCCTTGGCACAAAACGCACCTGGGATGATCAAGTCGTTGCTGTGGACTGAGGCACTCATCAACGCGAGAAAGCTAGTTTTCAGATACTCCATCTCGACCAAGTACTGGACTCGAATCTTGTCCAGTGCAGCCTCATACGACGACCGAACCTTGACGATGCGGCCTTCAAAGTCTTTCTTGAGTTTCTCGGCCGAACACTCAAACACATCCAGCTCGCTTTTGTTGTTTGGGTGGCCGAGCCGAGGCTTCATCGAGCTGTACAGTGCTTTCCGCCGTCGTGCTTCCGACTTCCATGCGTCCGCAAATGACTGCGACTCCTGTTGCCAGGTGTCTTCGCAAACGAACGAGGCGTCCTTGTAGAGCGACGAGAGGATGTGTTCGGAGCTGTGGGATATGATGTCAAAGTATTGCACAACAATCGCGAGGAGGCCTGACAAAGTCATTGGATTAGTTGTGTTGGCGAGGCTCGGGTGACGGAACCGTGTGAATGGCAGGGCACGGCCGAAGCGATTCAGCGGCAGCCAACCTTTTGAAAAGTCAAGCCGTCTGGACTCTGAATCGTCCTTCAGCCCTTGCATACGCCCGTCGAGAGTCTTTTTATACTCCGGAAAGGTCGGAGGAATCTCCTGCGTTCGCTTGATGGTGTGTCGGAGCGACGAGTAAAACTCCTATGGACAAAGCATCGGGGCGGAGCAAATCGATGTGTGCGCGGGTGAGGATGCGTGGGCAATAGAATGCACTTCAACCCGAGCCGATACACCAAACGAAGCATTGTATACACGATGGCCCGGGTCGCAGCTCATGCGGACGACGATGCAGCCAAAGCCCGTTGGTCCTATAGGATATCAGGGAAACCCAGACCCCGAGCCCTCACCTGACTCTTGAGCTCAACAGAGGCAGAAGTTTCGTCCCAGATCAACTGGACCCGCTCTTGGTACGTCGGCTTGATCTCGTGCAGCGAGTCCGAGAGAATCGTCTGGGTAAGGGTCAAAGCCTGGCCGACATAGGTGTCGTGTGTGATGATTTTCTTCACTGATGGATGTGACAGAAGGAAAAACTCGGAGCTGTTTGGTTCCAGCAAAGACGCAGGATGTTGGATGCGTTGGTGGAGGGGGCATCGACAGTGCTCGTTAATATGGCCATGTGATTGTCAACCTGGTGATGAATGCAAGCGGCAGCTACAAGCAGAGCAGTGTCGACGATGCCCACGGCTCACCCTGAAGACATCCATTTTGTCTTCTCCAGTGTCACCGGCACCTGGACCCGACTTGGATCAAACGACTCGGTAAGGGAGTTGGAGTACCGGGTCATGTTGACGATAAGAATCCGTAGCTCGTTAAGGGTGCAGAGGAGCTGGCAAACCGAGTCCTGTGATTCCAAAGTACGGATTTGGGTGTGAGTTGATCGAGTCCTACAAAGCCATCACCGACTGAGCTCTCTATATTGGGGTGCGGATATCCATGAAGCCCTCTGGGGGAAGAAGCCATATTGGCAGAGCAATCAACTGTCCACTTTGATATCATACAGTGTGCAATGATCCATCCCACCGAGTGGGTTGCTCCCGACTCATCAGCACTGCCCGACAGCTTCCAGCACGATGGGAACTGAGTTGCTGACTACCGCAAGCAACTCGCCCCGTCACTCACCCAATTGAAGTTTTCCTTGTTTGCCAGAAACTTCAAGAGGTCAAGCTTCTGGTGGATGATCATGTCCAGCTGGCCCATATATGCCATCTGAACTTGGTGGCATGAGTGTGTGTGGGAGGGAAGGATTCGGGACGTTAGATCGATACCAAGGAGCTCATTGAGCGCAAGACAAATCGATCCACACATTTCCGAGGTGAGAAAGCCACCGAGATGAACCAGAGGAGATGGTTACGACGGCAGGCGAAACCTGGAGCTCAATAGACTTGCCTCTGCACGCAGCCTGAGTTTCGTCTTGGACAGGACGTCGTCGATGGCCTCGAGAAATCGGACCTCCTCGGAATGAGACCAGACCTCATCCTCCATCCGGATGGCATGCGCTTCGACCTCCTTCTGCACTCGATCGATGCGCCCATCGTGGGTGGAGACCCAGGCCTCGAGCTCGTAGATGAGGTCGGTTTTGGGATGGCGCTGGTTGATGATGCGCCATGCCTGAATGTGTTGCTCACACCGGCTCTTTTTCAGGACATCGCAGCCATACTGAAACGTTGAAAGGGCACTCGACAGCGATTCTTTCATGAATTTGGTATGGGCTTCCAGCTTTTCGTTGAACAGGGCCCTTGCCGACTGCATCTGCGTCGACTTTTTGATGCGGCGCAGCTGCTCGATGGTCGGGAGCGTGACGGAGACGGTGAACTCGCGCGACAGGAGCTCGAGCCGGTCGATCGAAGATGTAAAGCTGAGCTTGAGCTGCTCGATGCGGTGCTCGATAATGAAGGCTTCTTTTTCGTTCAGCACGGCACGCAAACCAATCTCCTCTGTCGCAACCGGCAGCCCCATGATTCGAGGCAGAATGTCAATTCATTTGCAATAGCCGATCGGCCAAAGAACCCAAGCCAATCAGCCAAAGCACCCAAGCCGCTCCGCACCGTCTCCATCACACATATCAAACTCTGAGATGCGATCAAGCTGCCTGTCGCTCGAGTGATAAAAGTCGACAGCCGCACGGCTGACTGAGTCAAATCTGCTGTGTCCCTTCCCGCATCAATTGCTTACCAAGACGGTTTCGGTATTGATCTTCGACGTCCCGTCGTCGGTTTTCGTAGCGGTACAGCGTTGCGTGCAGCTCGTTGGTCAGCTGTCCCACCTTCTCCTGGATCCGCGATGAGACCTGCTTCTCGACCTGCATTTCCCAAGTGTCGACCATTTGCATATATGTCTTTTGGATGTAGACTCTAACGTCCACCAGGCTACTGCTCGGAAGTTGTGGAACCTCCACCACCAACTTTTCGTGCTCCAGATCGACGGCAGGTGGGCAGGCCGTCGAATCGATGATGCCTATGTTTCCGACGGCGTCCGAATCTGTTGGGTAGTAGGCTGCGTCGTCAGCCAGAAATGCCTCGGCATCCAGAGATGGGAACGCCTTCTCTAAATCCATGTTGCCGGGTCGGTCGGCGTTTTGATCCTGCTGCTTGCCTTCCCCTCGGCCGGCTACGTGGACATCGGTGCTCTTGGCCAAGTGTGCAGGCGCGAGCAGCCTTGCTGCTTGGTCGTCTCTCCAGGACTTGACCTTCTTGTAGAAAAACTCGATCTCGTTATCCACTGTCGGAATCGTGTATACGTGTCCTCTGGGTGTGGTGAAGGTGATGCCGGAAGTGTTGACCGCTGTCGGGGGCGGAGCAAAGTCGATTGTCCATGCAACCACAATCCCTGTTAGCGAAGCCAGGACAGCCTCTCGAGCGCCGATTGTGTCTCAGCGGCCCTCAGCGGCCTTCAGCGGCCCTGCTAAACTACGCAAGTTTCACATCCCATGTGGCGTCCATGAGCGACACGCAACGCTCTGCACAATGCATCAAGTACAGGGCATTTTCAAGCATACGCGATTTTACTGGGGCCTTGACTTTGCTGCCGGCATCGTCGTTGAAGGATACTGCCATCGAGGTCATGGAAGCGGCGGGTCACAACAAGCACTAATTGTGTGCATCGAGCCGAGATGCACTTACAGCGGCGTCACCGCATGCCTACCCTTGCCCTTGTTTCCCTTGGACTGAAGCCCGGAGGAAGATTCTTCCAGATACGGAACGACGTCAAGGAAAGCACTCATCTAGGCAAGAAACCTGAAGTCAGCTTTAGGTCACATGTGCTCAAAGTTGTCTAGTGATACACACCTGGTCGCGAAACTTGGTAAATAGGCGCTGGACGTTTTCGAGCAGGGTGTGGATGACAATCACGCCTCTGGAGTGGAAGCCTCGCTGGGCTGATAGCGATGGACGAATGAGTCGGCGACATGTAGAATGGAGGGCCGTGCCGGACGCCCACCTTCTTCGATCGAATCCAGGAGCTTGTTGGCGTTCATAAGGCGCTGGTAGACGCCGATTTCGCTGTCCTCCTTTTTCATTCGCTCGACTTCGTGGAAAAGCTGCTTCTCAAACCACCGATAATCACAAACATAGATCCCATGCATGTCTCGGAGACGAGACTGTATCTCGTCTTCGAGGGTGACAAGCTTGGCCTGAGCGAGCCGAGGAGAGTGTAAGCTTGATTCAAAGCTGTTTGCAAGAGTCGCACGCAAATGGTGCCGGCCACAGACGCCGGGTGTGCTGACGTACCTTTTGCTCTCCCTTTATGCTCAGAATACAGGCCATGATATCGGCGACGACCATAAGCACATCGCGATTTCTTCCAGCCTGACTGATGAGCATCATGGCAGCACGCTTGCCGGCGAGAAACTGACTCGTTTTCTTGAACTTTTTTACAGGCTCTGAAGGGAGCGGGGAGGGGGACGAGTGGGGTGGTTGAGTGTGGGGCTAGCTGAACATATGCCAGGCTAAGGGGAGAGGAGGTGTGGGCGGTCTACCTTCCAATCGACTTTCCAGTTCGGTCGTGCTTTCGATTCCGCAGCTGACAATCAGTTTCTTGTGCTTCTTCATGCTCTCTTGGCAGCTTTTTTCAATGGTCTGCTCCATGTGGCCCACATTGTGCTGAAAGAGACGAGCCGAGTCTTCTATTTTATGGTATGTCCCCAAGTTTGATGCCCTCCAGGTGTTGACCCATTCGAGTGTGAGATTCTCGGCTGCAGTTTCGGCGATCCTGTTAAGCTATTGCGCAAACCGAGCCGCGGTCGATGGGCATGTGAGATCACTCTATCCCAACCAAATCTGCTTCCAAGCGTGCTCGAAGGGCTTTGGCGCCTGCGTTACCAGCTCTTTTTGCTGATCAAACTGCTGGCTCATAAATGCTTGTGCGTGCCCGTAGAACTTGTCAAAGTCAATGTCTTGGAGGGTTCTCACGCACTCAAAGTGCTGCTCAAAGAGAAACTTGACACGCATGTTCTTCCAAGCTTCTTTGCACTCCAACAGGATATCACTGAATTGCCTGTCAATGTCGACGTTGATGCTCCTCATGACGGTGACGTACTTGAGCATTGTTTCAGAAGTCTCAAGCAGGCGGCTATCGGCCAGGATGGTTTCCTCCTGTTGGGCATGTCGGCATCAGTGCGCATGTCGGCATCCGTGTGCATGTCTGTGCCGTTGCCCTCTCGACCGTTATGGGCATGCAACCTGGCTCGCTCCTGATACTCCTCCTGCAATTTCCATCCTTATCGACGCTCTTTCCTCGTCGGCCAGCCCCGTTTCGCTTACACACCGCGCACGGCCGCCTGGATCTCGTGTCCCGCCGCATACCTGAACAATGCGAGCGACCAGACTGGGAACCTGGTAGTAGATTTTGTGTAGTTCGTTTCCGTATTCCAGGAGGAGCTTTGACGACTTTTCGGTAAAGGTGCGTCTGAAGCTATCAAAATTGTTTTCCAGAATCTCGATCATGGCCTGCCGATGCCCGGACAATTCATGCGAGAGCTTCTTGAGATGCTCAAAGTCGTCGGCAACCAGCCTGGACAGTTTGTCGGTATCGATTAGAGCCAAGATTTCCTCAAGACCTGCTCGAGAAGGGTGTGTGTGTATATATAGGTCAGAGGCAAGGACACGGCGAAAGCTTTGGAGTCGAAGCATCGGTGTAAATGATGGCACGAATGCAGCAACACAGTCCATACGAGAGCGGCCCGCCGTCCAGGTTTCCTTGAACTGATTTACGATTTGGACGTTCGACTGCTTGAATTCGGCAACGAGTTGGTCCAGCCGGGATTTGTATTTTGAGCTGGTTTGCTGGAATCTGTTGGTGTGAGACACGGAGGCCGCGCCGCTCATGAGCAGCGACATCGGAACCGGAATGGGAGTGTTTTGCCCGACAGCAGGCCAGCTGCAGCGCCGCTGTCAAGACATGCGAGAAGCAGCGTCCGTACCTCTGTTCGATCAGCTTCTTTTGCATGGTTCCAGGGCCTCTTGATCCCGGCGCGATGACGGGGAGCGGGGTCTTTTCTGCCTCGATCTTGTGCGGGACGATGCTCGCCTCGATCAGTTTATCGATGCGCTCCTCGAGAGAGTGGGCCAGAGGCAGCAGCCGTTTCGTCTTTTGGCCAGGAATGGGACCAGAGCCCAGCGCTTGGGCCTTTCCCACCATCGACCGCCACGGCGACGATGTTTTGGGAACCGCACGCAGCTCAGGCAGCGAGCGGTATCGACGGTCGGATGCCATTGAGCGGGCCATGGCGACAAATTCAAGCTCGGATGGCTGCCCAGGATGCACCCGGCGTTGCGGCGGATCGCTTCCCACGGAAATAGAGGCGAGGGATGGTGGTGCGATCTGTGATCGGGGGGGGGGAGCCGAAGCGAAACAATGGCGACGGCGATTGCGCTGGACTGGAGCCGGAGTGCATCAGTGATGGGTTCATAGCTGCCCCATCACTCCATTGCATATATCCAGGATGCCACACTGCACCTCACATCCATCAATGTGTATCTATCACTCCATCAATGTGTACTATCACTCCACTGCACATCCATCAATGTGTATCTATCACTCCATCAATGTGTACTATCACTTTACCACATCCTTCACTCCGCTGCGTATCAATCCATACATCCGCCGGGGCGGTTGCTTTGTTCAAAGCACCGCCTGTTTGTGTTCTGCTTGGCTCTGCCCGATTTGTTTGTGTGCTGTGTTTGCCCCCGTTGCCGAGTCGCTGCTTTGCATTGACCCCCCGTACATAAAAAGCCCCGTCCGCCGCGATCGCACCCACCGTCGCCCCTCACTACCGTCTTTGCCGCTCCCTCGCTGCGCCTGTGTCTCGGCACCTGTCCCGCTTTGCCCTCCGCGATCGCAGATCTTGTCGATTTCGTCTCCTTCATTCGCCCCCCTCGTCTCGTCTACACCTTTCCCGTACCGTCCTTCCCTCCTCAGAAATGCCTCCAAGACGATCCGCCAGAGCTGCCAAGGATGCCGATGCCGATGCCGATGCTGCTCCCCCGGCCATCTTTGAATCGCTTGTCTTTGCCCTGAGTCCCGAGGCCGCCAAGCTTCCCGACAATCTGGCCACGGTCATCGCATCTCGTGCTGGGACCGTGGCCGCATCCCTCACCAAGAAGGTCACCTACCTGATCGCAACGCAGGACGAGTTGGATGCGCCCAAGCAGAGCGCCAAGATCCGCCAGGCTCTGGAACGCCCAGATGTCACCATCGTTTCACCCCTCTTTATCAAGGAATCTGCAGAGAAAGGCACCAAGCTCGACGACGGCACATACAAGCTGTCGCCCAAGGCCCCGGCTCTGCACGATCCCAAAGATTCAGCAGGCTCTACCGCATCTGGCTCCAAGAAGCGTCCTGCAGACGACGATGCCGATGACGATGCCGCTGCAACTGCTGATGCTTCCAAGGCGACGCCCGATGTCAAGGATGCCAAAGCCGCGGATACGGATGCCAAAGATAGTCGCCCGTCCCGAAGCAAGCGCCTCAAGACCAGCAGCGATGACAGTGCCGACGCCAAGTCCGAAGACAAAGACGCCAAGATCGATGGCAAAGATGCCGCAATGGCCGTCGAAGAAGAGGTCAAGTTGGTCAAGGTCATCAAGAAAGGCCGGGCCGTGAGTATTCGCTTGATTTGAGCCATATGCAGCGCGAGGATGCTCCCTTGACGCTTGCACGGGTGGGTCTCTGCTCCGGAGCCCGATCTGATGCATTTGTATGTGCGCGGGTTGCCATTGATGTTCTCGACAGGCCGTCGACTCGGTGTTTCCCTTTGCCAGTCGCACACACGTTCTCGAAGCCGACGGTATCGTCTACGGTGAGTTCCGGGGGAGGGAGGGTGCTCTCAGGATATGAATGAGACGGTGGTGATCGAGTGCAACGGTACGGCTGGACAGCCCGAAAGCAGCTTCTTCCGGATCGGCACGACATCAACCGCCTGCCAGACTTCCAGACTGCCCATGCTCGGTTCTCACCCATTGCAACGCCAAACAGATGCCATGCTGAACCAGACCGAGATCGCCAACAACAACAATAAGTTCTACATCATCCAGGTCCTCAAAGATGACAACTCCGAGCAGTACTATTTCTGGAACCGCTGGGGCCGCGTTGGCGCTGTGGGCCAAAGCAAGCATGTTGCGACATCGCGAACCGGAGCCATCGCTATGTTCGAGTCCAAGTTCAGCGACAAGACTCGCAATCAGTGGGCGAACCGAGCAAAGTTCACAAAGGTTCCTGGAAAGGTAACAGAGATGCTGTGCTGTGGCGTCGATTTTTCTTCACCAAACAATCATCTTGCTCACCAGGGAGAGTGGGAGGACGGCGTTGTATGCCGGCCCGTTGAGACTCATGTGCCTTGGGGTGTGCATGGCGCGTTCAATGTCTGCGCTGACGTCGCTCTGTTCTCCCCTTGTGTCTCCGCATCAACCAGTACTTTTTGATCGAGAGAGACTTTGGTGACGACGATGAGCAAACCAAGGAAGAACTCGACAAAGCCAACAAATCGCCTGTGAAGATCCCTGATTCCAAACTGGACAAGCGTGTCCAGGACCTCGTCGGTCTCATCAGCAACCTCGAGATGATGACCAAGGCCATGATCGAGATTGGCTACGACGGTAGGCTGGTTTTCGGATCCGTCGCTCTACCTTACTAAACATGTGATATTGACTGGCGACTGACATCTGCCCCGCCATTTAGCCAAGAAAATGCCCCTTGGCAAGCTCACCAAGGACAATATCGCCAAGGGCTACGAAGTCCTGAAGCAAATCGCTGCCGAGATGGAGGGTGCCAAGCGCAACAACGTCCTGACCAGCCTCAGTTCGTCCTTCTGTAAGTCACTGGAGGCTTGCCGCTGTGCTCAGCAACAGAAGCTCGCTGCCATCAGCGCATAGATCTTTGCGATTTTCCGAGGCCGACGACACCGCCACTCATCCCCTTCTGCCGTCTGTCGTCTTCTGGCTTTGCAGACACCATTATTCCGCATGCGTTTAGCGGGCGCCAAATACCGCCGGTGATCAACAACGGCCCCCTCCTGAAACAAAAGCTCGAGATGGTCGAGGCCCTTGGCGATATCCAGATTGCCCAGACTGTGCTCAAGACCGCACAGAACAACCTCGACGAAAATCCCATCGACGCAAAGTACCATTCGCTCAAGTGCGGGCTCACGCCCGTGGACCGCGACTCCGAAACCTGGTCCCTTATCGACAAGTACACGCAAAACACCCATGCTGCAACCCACAACCAGTACAATCTCGAGGTCCTCGATGTTTTCGAGGTTGCGCGCGACGGCGAAGAGGATCGGTTCAAGAGCAAGATGGCAGAGGACAAGGAGGTCGGCACCAACCGCAAGCTTCTGTGGCATGGTTCTCGCCTCACCAACTTTGTGGGCATCTTGAGCCAGGGCCTGCGCATCGCCCCGCCCGAAGCGCCTGTGACCGGCTACATGTTCGGCAAGGGTGTCTACTTTGCCGATATGGTCTCGAAATCGGCCAACTATTGCTTCACGTCGTCGTCGCAGAACACGGGCGTGCTTCTGTTGTGTGAGGTCGCACTGGGCAAGGAGAACGAGCTGCTCCATTCCGACTATAATGCCGACCAGAACCGCAAGAACAACAACGCCCACTCGACCAAGGGATGTGGCGGCACCGCCCCCGATCCCAAATCAACGGTTACGCTGCCGGATGGTGTCCAAGTGCCGTGTGGCAAGGGTGTAAGCACCAACGTCAAGGGCCACTTGCTCTATAACGGTAAGCGTGCGGTGACTTGTCATGACTATGGGGGAGGGAAGGCACGGACTGCATGGAGCAAGTTTGCCCCCCCGGTCTTGACCGGCTGGTCGCGCCGAGTTCTTGCTGCAGCCCAGCTAATATAGAGAATCCTGGTCTCTGGGGAATGCGAAAAACAGAGTTCATTGTCTACGACGTTGCCCAGATCAAGGTCCGGTACTTGATCAAGATGAAGGTAAGAACCGGCTCCTTTAGTCTCAAGATTGTACAGCACACTCAGTACACACAGACACTAATCCTTGGGATCTGGTCCACTGCCTTCTGAACCGTCCGTGCAACAGTTTAACTACAAGTCGCGATACTAGAGTTTGATCTGAAGCGAAGCTGACTCTACGCATTTGTCAATAAGAATACATTTCATGGCTGAGAGAATCCGTCAACCGTGCCGCTGAAACTCTGCAAGAGAGCGACGCTGATGCCGCACGACAAGTATGAGGCAGACGCTGATGAAGCAGGGCGCCGCTGCAACAGAACGCAGATGAGACAGGACCACACACATACACATACACATACAGTAGAGCACAAGGAATAGCGCATAGGATACAGGGAAGAAATGAGGCGGACAGGGGGAAGGACAGAAGGAAGGACAGAAGGAAGGACAGAAGGAAGGACAGAAGGAAGGACAGAAGGAGGAACAAAAGAAAGTATCAGAAGAGACTCGCTGCTGAGCATCGAGGAAGGAGGCAGCCCTGATGGCGACAGCGTCAGTTCACGGGCGCCGCTCAGGCCGTCTTCAATCTGGCGGGGAGCGAACTTTTGCGGTTGCTCTTCAAGAAATCAAAGTGCCGCTGCATCGACGATTTGCGGTTCATGGTCGAAACAGGCGCTGCCTCGGAAGCAGTGCCAGGCTCGACGACCGGCTCGGCGTCCGGCTCGGCGTCCGGCTGGGCGGCTGGCTCGGGTGGACCCTCCAGCTCGACGATGCGGATCCAGGCGCGTGCAGCCATGGTGTTGTCAAAGACTCGCTTCAAGTGATGCAGAGGGCAGACGCCCGCCATCTGTTTGGCCCTGTTCTCGATCTCGACCCACAGGTCGTCGTAGATATGGACGACAACGACCACATCTCCGCAGTCCAAGGGAACTTCGTCGGGACGCCTCGGTACGTATGGGTAGGCGACCTCATAGACCTCAGACTCGGCTGAGGCCGTCGGCAGGGGGCTGCTTCTGATCTGCGACTGCAGCCGAGGCAGCAGGGGGATCTGCACAGGCTCGTTTGGGAGGGTCTTGACGGTCGGCGGGATGACCCGGATGGGGATGCGCAGGTCGACAATCGGGTGATTGGAGAGCGTCGTGAACAGCTTGATCCGTACTTCATACTGGACCTGAACGTCGCTCGACTGGAGCGACGGGATGGCCGTGGCCGGCACGATGCCGTGGAGGTTTTTGGTCTCCAGTGCATTCCAGCGGGTCGTCCGGGTCCGCTCGCCCAAGCGGGTTTCCTCGACAAAGCTGCGGTCCTCGGCATCCCGGATGGCAATTCGCAAGATCATGCTCATGACCACCATGGCAATCTTTCCATCGTCGTGTTGGCAAGTGAGCTGCACGACAATGTTGTCACCAGGCATGACGACGTTGCGCTGCAGCGATGCCAGGTACTTGAACGGGGCTGGCTCGTCAGGCACCCGCACGGCTGCACTGAAGGTCAGGCATCGCCGGTTGGCCAGCATCTGCGCATGGTCGCCTGGAAGGATGAGCATCGACCGCTCGGTGCTTCTGGAGCGCACGGGGGTGCCGCTTGCGCTGGGGCTCTGCCCGAGCTTGGTCATGATGTTGCTCGGTCTGGTCCACACAGCTATCGCCTTGAGTTTGTAGCTGATGCGGATGTTGCCGTAATCGAACGTCGGCGGTGTCTGAGCGAGTGGCAGCTGAAGCTTGGCCGGAAACCCATGTGTGCCTGCCGAAAGCGGGCCGGAAGCGGTTGAGTCGTAGACAACCACGCCGCTGCTGAAGAAGGGCTTGCAGAGCAGCCGAGGGCCGTCCTCGTACCATGTTGCAGCGATGGTTCCTTCGACCCCTGTACCGGAAATGGAGATCAGATTTGGACCACAGGAGAAAGGCGGTCCGGTCGATGGCACCCTGCACCGACAACAGCGCCTCTCGCTGCATCCGCTGGATCCTGTTGCATTACCAAAGGAGACGTGAATGTCTCGGACGTCGCAGTCGAGTGAGACTTTGATGGTCGCTGGGACGATCAGCACAGCGGCGCCCGGGGTTGTCTGCGCGACGGACTCGCCGGCAGAGTTGACGGCGCTTACGATTTGGATAGCCCGCACCTGTTCCGAGACCATGGCGGCTGTTTGTCTCCTGACGAGGGCGCTCCAACGATGTGGGGGAATGGGGGCGAAAGGGGAAGTGCCCGCTGGTCTTGGTCTTGTGGGGCGGCTGTGGCTGTGGCTATGGCTGTGGCTGCCACGAGATTCCCATCCCATGACAAGGGTCGCCTCCAGACGAGACCAACCAAGAGAAGGCTGTGTATATTGATATTGAGAACCCACGGGGCTGTCCAGAGGGTCGAGTGAATGCACCACACATGCACCACACTCCTGAAACCAACCAAGTCAAAGGGATTGCCAGCCAGGACTCAAACCAAATCGCACGGCCCAGGACGACAGCACAATCGAAAAGTCCGGCATACGTGTTCCTGGCAAGCAGTGCTCGGCGACCGGCCAGGCCTGACTGGGTTCGTTCGGGATCAGTGGGACATGTCTTCGCCTTCGGGTTCTCGGCGGCCCCATACCTGCAAACACGGCACGTCGTTCGTGTACAGTCAGTATCCAAGGAGTCCGTCAACAGCAGCGCGGTGACGGCGATTGATCCAGCATAGATGGTGGCTTGTCCCATGCCTGATATTGCCGGCGACAGCAGCCATACCTGGATATACGACTCCGACAGGAAAATCATCTGCGGCATGATTTCTTCGACGATCAGGTCTTGAATTTGGAACCACTGATCCTTGCCTTTGCAATACACATGCACCTTGTATGTTCCACTGCCCGAGCCCGGCTTGCCCTCGTGGCAGATGTTCGCCACAAGATCGTATCGAGTTTCAACACCGGTATCTCCTTCGTAGCCTATGATTTGATGCAAGGTCCGGATCAGCCGCGTTCCCTTTCCTCCAGCAAGCGATCCTGCTGTGCATCCGCCGGCGCCTACACTCGCTCATATCGACGTTTCGGATCGGAAATGTGACGATCGTTGGGTTCTTTTCGAGGTCCCAGTTGTTCTTTGTAAATCGTTTTATATGGAAGATCAAGAATTGAGGGAGCTTGGTGATCTTGAAGCGCCTCAGCGTTTTACCTTGCTCCTGCGGTATGTAGGAATCAAACGCCATGGTTGATTCTTTTGCATGCAAGCGCGATCGCATGGCCATCCCCTCTGAGGGGCAACAGTCGGACTGACTCTGCAGGGCCTAGTGTCATCCTTGCATCTGCCGTCTCTGGAGACACCTGCCCTGACTCGCAGAAACATACGCACCTGTCCAGCGACGCCATCATATTTCTGAATGAGCATCGACAGAGGCACTTGCGGGATAATGTTCTTTTCGATTTCGTCTTGGAACAACGGAGGCGGCGGCAGGTCCAGTGTCAGGAACATGAAGGGCACATGCGATACTTTGATCTCTGGGAAGATACAAAAAGAAAAGGCGTTACTCGTGCCATTCTCATCTTGATTCGCAGCGTAGCGCCCTCAATACGACGCCGGCACCAGCCATACGATGGGCCAAGTCGAACTGCGCTGCTCTCACCTCGGTTGAGGTCAAAGACCTTTGCTTGACTGTTGTCTTCGCTTGCCACGATCTCTTGGGTTTCGATCCGGAGCTGACCCTGGAAAGTATTGTGCACGATGCCTGCATCAGGGAGCCGAGCGAGTGACATGAGCATACTTGGTCAATGTTGCTTGGCCTATGCTAGCACGGCCAGCCTGAGGGCCATTTTCGTCGGTCGCTCATGCACGCGAGTCGACCGCATCGCACTGGGTGGAACTGACTTTTACTACCGCTCTTCTTGCCGCCGAGATCGGTGTGGAGTGTGTTGAGGAACCAGACTATAAAGTCGATGGGGTCCATCTGCTTGGTCAGAGTAAACCTCTTTTGACTCGAGTTCGCCATTTCCTGCAGGCCATCGTGTGTCATTAGCAAGAGTGTGAAGATGGATATTCTACTTTCCTGGGAGTTTCATTCAGGTCATCGCGGGAAACGGAGAGATGATTACCTGCAAGAATTCGTGGGGGCTCACTTGGCCCTTGAAGGCTCGAGGATTCCAGATTCGCCGGACAAGAATGCCAAATCTCCGGGCTAAGTCGGTCGAGTGCGGGTATGTGTGCTTTGTCAATGACTGGCCGCGATATACGGATCGATAATTGCAAGTGCCCGCCATGGCGCTGCACAAGCAGCCAGATCGCCCACTTTGGGTGCCGCAGTGGTTTTGCGCTCGCCATACCAAGCTCCGAGCTTTCCGGCAAATCCCCGAGGAGGAAAAAGTCTCGCAGCGGTTTGATATGTGCCAGGGCGTGAATGGCGGTGTTGACATAGTCGTTGGCTTTGATGTTGTTGAGTCCGACAAACCCTTGTGATCGAGCAATTTGGATTACCGGTCCGCATTTTTGCATTCGAGTATAAAGAGCGCAGCCCCGCGCGCAGCTATGACGGCAACAGCTACCTAAACCGGAGCAACGATCAAGAGAAGGAGCCGCAACTTACCTGGGAGATATGGCTTGTTGTTTAAATCGTAGGAGTACCTTTCGGAGCTATCGAGCGACTGAATCTGCTCCTTGGTGAAGGTAGGCTTCAAGACGTACTACATCACATGGCGGCAATGAGCACAAGCGAGGGAGACGTTGTCACCTTCTGGACTATGCAGTCGTAGCACGCGGCTGCAGTTTCTTACCTTGATGTCGTTGAGAGACGCCTCTGTCTCTTCGTACCCATCTGGCAGGATATATATCCTGAGGTTCTCGAGATGGATAAAGACATGGTGATCCTCGTGCAGGCTGTGAAAGTAGGCGTGCGACGCCTTGCCCCGTCCTTCCGGATCAATACTGTTAGCCCAGTTGGTCCTAGCAGGTCGCATGATTTACAGCGACGCACTGGAGAGTGCTTTCGAGATCGCAGCACAAACCGTGGCCTGCGAGTCGACGGCCTTCGAAGACTTCGGGATGGCTGGAGACAGTGGGGTGACGTACCTTGGAAATACCTGCCACAGACGAGGCAGGCATAGACATTGAGGTTGGAGAGCGATACAGAGCACAGCTTCTCGAAATCAAAGTCAAGCATGTGCCTGTTGACAGTGTCGAGAAACAGACCCTTGATGGGTTTGGCAGGCGCCTGTCTCGGCCGCTTGGCGACAACAGGCGCATCGTCGTCCGGGTCCTCGGGCTGGGGGCGCTTCTGTTCCGCGGGCTCTGATGCGTCGACCATTCGGGTGGTGGTGATAAACGGATATGTCCAGTGCAGAGGGGAAGCTGGCGCCGGATTGCAGATGGGGGATATCACCAGATCGATGCCGACCAGATCGATCCGGACCAGGCAAGATCAGGCAAGATCAGGCCAGATCCGCCGAACAGTCCGCCCTGGCTGGATCCGCCCTGGCTGGATCCGCCCTGGCTGGATCCGCTTCTCGGCGTGCTCTCGCTTCTCGGCGTGCTCTCGCTTCTCGGCGTGCTGTCGTCCTGGGCATTTCCGCTCGTCCTTCATTCGCCGTGCTGTCTCCTTTGCATCATCAGTCTCCCAACACACCGCCCTGCCGTCTGTCCCGACGATCAGTTGCCTGCCGAGATTGCCCCAGGCGATCTGTTTCGCCTCGCCTCACCAAAGAGCTGACCGTTTCCAGCCCAGGCCCTCTGGAATCTGCCACCCGGTGGCTCTTCAACCACATCCACGGGCCAGCCAATCGCTCGCGAATGCTCGGAAGCACTCGTCGTGGCGCTTTCCAAACTCCTCTGGCCACTTAACCCAGATACCAATCCCGAGACGACACATCTGCAAGGGCAGAATTTATCGAGACACTACCTCGGCCTTGCTGATTACTCAAGCAGCATTGCCGCGAAATACTCATCTGGCAGTCGCTCGTCGTCATGGATCCTCCCGAGTCGCAGTACACACCAGTTCCCGATGCGAGCACTCTTGGGTCACAGTCCGAGTTGCTGACGACATGGGCGCTTCTTATCCTCATCGTCTTGCTCCTCGCGATTGTGCTGATATCGTATCTGCTGCAACGCAACCAAATCCGATTCATCCATGAGACGGTTGTCTCCTTGATCCTCGGTCTGGTTGTTGGCCTCTTCATCAAGCTCTCTTCATGTAAGCCATGTTGTGCAAAGCCGTGTCGTTGATGTGCCTGCATCTCGCCGTGGTTTTCAAGCATCTCGCCGTGATTTTCAAGCATCTCCCCCGACCGGCAGCACACGTTGAAACCTTGGTGCTCCATCGTGCCTCCTCGATCGGGTTTGCTGCACCCAAGCCAAGCTGACACTGACCCTGCATGTGCCTGAACCACGTCTTTCAGTCGAGGGGCTTCAAGAAATCGTTTCGTTTGATCATCGGTACTTTTTCAATCTGCTTCTGCCACCAATCATTCTTAACTCTGGATACGACATGAAACGGGTACGGCCCAGCAAAGCGGTGACGCGATTTGATCCATACGGGTCTGGTTGATGGCAGCGGAGCGCCGATTGCAAGCTGCAGCCGCACGGCCATGTCCTCGTGCAAAGCGACAGTGGAACGATGATCCACAGCGCAGTGCTAACTCGGACTGCTGTCCGCACGCCTCTCTCTGGCTCAATCACAGGAGCGTTTCTTCCGCAACTTTGGATCGATTCTGACCTTTGCATTCCTGGGAACCTTTATATCTACACTTGTCATTGGGTATGTGACCTTCTCGGCTACAAAGAACGAGGACCCGTCCAACAGTCACAAGAGATGGGGCCGGAAGCCGTGCCCCAGCTGTGTGTGGCTGACCTGTGCTCACTCCTTGCCTCCTCCTCCCACGATATCGTTGCTCAGGATCATGATTTACCTGGTTGCGCTGACTGGCATCCACGCACTGGGGTTGTCCCTACTCGACTGTCTCGTCTTCGGAGCCATCTTGTCGTCAACGGATCCGGTGACAGTCCTGGCCATCTTCCATCAGCGCAGAGTCGATCCCCAGCTCTATGCGATCATCTTTGGCGAAAGTCTCCTGAACGACTCGGTTGCCATCGCACTCTTCACGTATGTCAAATCGTGTGCCTTCGCTCGTGCGGCTGGGCGGCGCCAATGCGAATCGGGGCTAGTCGAGGCAACCAGAGTGGATCCTTACGATTGTATCTTTTCCCCTTTGCCACGTTCGCAGCACCCTCTCCAACTTCAACAGCGATTCCGCCTTCTCACTCTCTAGCATTTTCTATGGAATTGGGTCGTTTTCGGCTCTATTTTTTGGATCGCTCATGATAGGCGTCATCATGGCTTTGATTTGCACTCTCATGCTCAAGCACTCGCAGCTGTTTGAGTATCCGTCGCTAGAGTCGTGCATGGTGTTGCTCTTGGCATATGCCTCGTATCTGCTCTCCAACGGCTGTCACCTGTCTGGAATAGTTTCGCTGCTGTTCTGTGGCATCACTCTCAAGCACTATGCGTACGACAATCTCAGCCTGCGTTCGAGACGGACCACAAAGTACATGTTTCGGGTGCTTTCCCAGATGAGTGAAAACTTTGTCTTTATCTACCTGGGAATATCGATCTTTACCCGATCAGACTCTATTTTCCTGCCGGTCCTGATCGTTTTGATCCTGGTGAGTGAAGCGTCTCCGAATTGGCCGAGATCTTGCTCCCGTGCCACGGCAATTCCGACGCTATTGGAGGCTCGCCTCGATTCGACAACGCAACAGCATATCGGCTTGGTGTAATTGGATGTCGGCCCTGTGGGCACCAATCAAATAGGGCAGCGGGGTTGCCACCGATGTTGACAGGAACGATGACTCGCCGCGCTCGTCGCAAATCGTAAACCACTAGATCATATTGCTGGTGGCTCGCTACATCTCAACGGTGCCTCTAGCCTGGCTGGTCAACTCGGTCACATATCGACTCTACGGGAAAGTGAACCACCTTCCAAAGAACCACCAATGGATGATGTGGTGGGCCGGTCTCCGTGGTGCCATCGCCTTTGCCCTTGCCTTTGAAGTCACCGGTAAAGCCGGAGACATCATTCGCTCAACGACTCTGGTCGTATGTGTCATTAGCGTGTTGATTCTTGGCGGTACCACAAACTATGCCCTCGAACGACTGAAAATCGAAACAGATGTCGGCCCCAAGAGAAATCATGCCCTCGCTGACGACATAGACGATGCTACAGACTCAAGCGTCGACGGTTTTGAAGATGACGATGACGACTCTGGCTATCGATACGAATATGAGGACGAGCACCCGCTGGCATCGTTTGCTCCACGTTCGTCGGTCTCAAGCTACGCGTCCTCCCAGCCCCTGTCGGATGGGCCCCCTATCGCGACCGAGCGCTCGGCACCGCATTGGTTCATAAATTTTGATGACCAGTGGGTCAAGCCCCTATTTTCTCGACGCAAATATGAGCGACCTGGCTCCTCGGAGGCGTATCCGCGCTCCCGGGGCCCGCCTGGCACTGGCAGCAGCCACAAACGAAGGGTATCGGGCTCACTCGACGAATAAGCTCCAGTCATAATATAACTCTTCCAGTCGAATAACACGAGTTCTATTTTCATAAGAGCGAATACCACCTGTCTTAATTTCTCATTGGTGACGTCGTGGAGTAATCAGGGTGATGGGCCAGACGCTCCTTCGCACCTCGCTTTGCCCGGAAGAGTCGAGCACGGGCGCTTCGGGCTGGACCAACCAACTTTCGATACTACAGTCACAGCCTACCAATCAACCGAATCGTCCTCCGGCATGAAGTTGCTGGCTCGCTGATTGATGAACAGAACTTCCGAAAGCTCAACGGCAAACTCACGGAGGACCAAACATGAGCGCAGGACCTTGGTTTCGTTTTCGTGGGTACGAGGCGGGCGACGGACAAAGAACGAGGAGCGCCGGCCACGGCCCGAAGGTGTCGGCACCACCGGTCGAGGTGGCTGTCTCGTCTCGGAACTCTGCAGGTCCGACGGTCGAACGGTGGGCAGGGCCGACAAATGCGGCGCATCTCCTTTCCGACTATGCTGTCTCTCGGTCGGTTGGCGGCTGTTGATGGGCCCAGAGCCGATATCGCTCTTGATTCTCTCCATCTTGGCTTGAACATCCAATATGTTGTCTTCGATGATGTAGACGGTGAACTTTTCATGAATCTAAAGGCGAGTCGTTGGCCGATGATAAACCGTTAGATACATGGAAATGCTGCGGAACTCTTCCGATTCAAGAGCAAGGCCGAGTCCGGGCTGACATATCGTGATCGACTGCCGTCGAACGCACCATCTCCAAGGTACATATCAGGTTGCAAATATATGGGTCTATCAATGGTGTCTTGGCTTCGCGGCTCTGCTTCTGGCAAAGCGATGTCTGACTCGATGTCCTTGAGCGTTCTCGACCCAGCCGAAGCCGAGCAATCACGAGAATAGAGCTTGTCAGCAGCACTTGGCTGTTGTACGAAAGCGTCGGAAACTGATGCAATGTAAGTAGCACATTTGAAAGGAGCTCGTTTCCGACAGAGCGAAGCTGCCAGCCAGAAAGATGCTTCGGAAGCATGCACTGGCGTGAGACTGGCGCAAATATCGTGGCCGAGCTTGTGTCTCTGGAAAAACATTGCTCAAAAATGCGGGTGAGAGGTATGATGTCGGGGGCTTGCATCGCTTCGACATGCTCTTTGCGGTTGACAATGTGCGCGACTTGGAAGAGACTGCATAGAGAGCGTATCCGTCAGTTTAATTAACCGTGGGATTTGTCGGCCATACAACCGTCGATGCAAAGGAAACAGTAGAGTATCATTCCAGGCCGGCCGCATTTGAGCATCGAATATGCAGCTGGTTTGGCTTCGGAGGACGCATCGAGGCGACTACTGGGCTCAAGATAACAAAACAAAAACGGGACTCTTACTGGTAGAGTGCGCTCTCAAGCGTCATTGACGGCGAAACAGAGTCGGATGCTTCCAAGTCCCACTGCAGTGACCTCTCCGGCGTCGCCAGCATGGTGGTGACAGCGCCGTGATCTGTTGATAGTAGGTAGTAAAGAAGCGATAGTGCTGCCTCCATCAACTGGGGCACGACGAAGGTAGCATTGCAGAGTCAACATTCTGGAATCGGCATATGGTCGTGCATCGATAGGGCAACCGGGAGCAGTTTGTAATCACAGTCAATCCATCATCACATCAGCTCTGTCGCTATGGCTGTACCCCTCAGTGCAAGGTTCAGCTTGGGTTGGCATAACACAAACCTCGGACGAGCCGCGGCCGATGTGCCCAGAAAGAGCGGAGACTCCGGCGGCTTCGTTTGCGTCAGTCAAGCAGCCCACAAGGAGCGACTGCAGATCTTTGGACCACGTATATTTCAACATGTCCCTCATGAAGAGCATTGCTATCTTGGCTGTGGTGAGGTCGCTGTGGAAGTTTGAACTGCATTAATCTGGCGTCTCGCTTTGAGCAAGAAGAGGCGGCAGCTGCGGATGCTAGCTCTGCGGCCCCTCTCTGATGCGCTGACTGTCCACATACTTGCTGCATATTCCAACGCCAAGTTTGTGGTCCCAAAAAGACACGAGGTTCTCGCGAATGACTTCCTTGAATTGCTTTGTAATGTTATGTACATGTTATCACGCCGAAGTAATCTCAACCTGGCTCAAGCAATCTCGCTCTAGCCGGGTACTTACAGAGTGGTTTTCGTTCATTATTTCGTTGATAATATTCCACACCGGGATATGGAGCATGTCGAACATGGGGCTCGACGTTGCTGAATCCGCCGCGATCGCGCTATCGGCTGGTGGCAAGCTACTGGATTTGATTTGCTGCAGGTACTGCTCGGAAATGTCATTCATCTGAGAGAAATGTCAACCAGCAATAAGGAGCATGCTTGAGTGCGCGTCAGAGATACCGACAGATGACCACATGATTGTCTTTATCGGTCGCCGACTTCGCCTCGGGCATCCCTGCCACCGGATTTTGAGTATGAAACCGGGCCATCCCGAGAACAAGGCAGATATGGAAGCAAGTACGACAACAGACTGGACTCAGTATACAGACCAGTATCTTGCACAGTGAAGGCAAGTGAATGTACTGAGCCATGCTGATGCGGGTTGCCCCTGCCTCAATCAAGATCGAGTTGAGAAGCTTCAAGGCATCCCGGGCGAGTCGACCGATGTCGTCGGATCGCGATATGTAGCCGAGGGGCACGCCAACAAGAAAGTGCTCGCGAATGGTGCGTTCTGCTTCGAGCTGGTCCTGAGGCTCATCGCAAATTTTGAGCAGTCCAAAGAATAGTTCCATAAATATAGGGACTTTTTGTATATGCTCAAGTACGAGGACGATCAGCATTAGCATGAGCGTTATGGTGGATTCCGACTCGTCTGATGACGCCGGTGGACTGGGGCTTTGACCAGATGTTGGCAGCGGATTGCCGAGCTGTGCTGTGTCTGGAGCACCAGCATCGCTCGGGAGCTGCCTTGTGTTGGTCGCCAGCGAGCTCCGGGATTCAGTATGGGAATGTGGGAAGAGCGACGGCAGATGGCCCTTGTCTGCAGCAGGCACCCCGACCTGAGGCTCACGATTTGCGGGTTCAAAGCAATAAGGCGTATTGTGAGCAGCCAGGACAATCCGCTGGAGGGGCAAACGAACTGACTCTTGAGGCAGGAGCTTGGTGGCATAGAACGGCGTCGAGAGGAGCTGGCAGAGAAAGCCGAGGACCTCATTCAGCAGGCCCTCGGGAAGCTGCAGTCATTCGCAGCGCAGCAGACAGTGTGGTAAGAACCATGTTGCATGCACTCTGCTGCGCCGGGCAAGAATGTGACTTTCATGGGATGCCTATCCGTCGTACGTTTGTTTCTCCAAAGTCGACCAGTGTCTCGATCAGCCGCGTCTGCAGCATGAATTCGAGACAAGGCCCCATCGTGGCGTCGTCCTCGCTGTGATGTCGCTCGAGCGCCTCTTCTCTCCTGAGACACTCAAGCATTGTCTCGAGCTGCTCCTTGATTGCGATCTCCTCGATCGCTTGGCAGCGGACCTCTGGGAACCCAGCCAGTGCAACGGGAGGCGCACACTCGGTCGTCAGTTCCAGCACAGCCGACATGATCGCATGCGCACTCCACAGACACGTCCCCAGGGGAGTAAGCCGTTGGCCAAAAGGCGAAACTCACCCGAACTCATGAACGCCTGGCGGATCTTGGTCCAGCACCGCACAAAGACATCACGGATATGCTGTTTCTGCGCTGCCGGAGACAGAAACTCGGCTGCTGAGCTCAAAAGATATGTCAGCGTCTTGTCCATATCGGCCGGATGTTGATGCAGAGGGCGGGAGGAGCGTTCGCTCAGCCGGGTTGGGCTGCCGTCTTGGCCCTGCAGGTCTCGGCGAGAACAGGCGAGAGCGAGAGCAAGTGCCCAACCCTCGCTTCTGGCCCCTGGGTTCCCGTTCTGCATCTTTGCCCTCTCATCGCCAGCAACAAGCCGCCGACACAATGGAGTCGCCCTGGGAGGTCAGGACGAGAACTGCACGGCATCGATCCGCCTGCGACGACGACGACCAAACTGCGGACCTCTGGACGCCTGAATATGATCAGTCTGCTCATCCCCATTCTCATCCCCATTCTCATCCCCTGTTCATCCCCGTGCTCGTTTCCATCATCACGCTCTGGATCTGCATTCGTCGCCGTCGGGTTGTCTTTCGCCCAACGCAGGAACGCTGGTCAAAATCCCGCGATCGACCTTACTACTTCAACCGCCAAACAGGCGAGAGTCAGTGGGATAAGCCCGATGACTCTTACAAGCCCCACGTCAAGGCCGGGGAAGTGCGTGCCTCGCATCTTCTCGTCAAACACAGGGACTCTCGCCGTCCGTCGTCGTGGAAACAAGTAAGCGACCCTGCTCTGGCTTGCGGATGCCAATTCTCTCATCTCTAGACCAGCTGGCCATAGAGAGCCCTCTACTCATCGTCAAGTGCTTGGCATGCTGTTCTTTTGACATGGTCCATGATTGTGCCCCCGTTCTATCTGGCTAACTTACCGTGGGTGCCATCAGGAAAACATCACACGAACCAAGGAAGAGGCCTATGCAATCATTCAAGGTAGTGGCTGAGTGTCTGAGGAAGCAGATCCTGCCAGCTTCGGGCGGCTTTCTCGCCCCTGCCACTGATTATCTCAATGCAACATTCACTTGTTTCAGGCTATCGCGAGCGCATCGTCAGCGGCGAACTAACGCTCGGACAGCTGGCCCGAACTGAAAGCGACTGCAGTTCGGCAAAGAAAGACGGCGATCTTGGGTTTTTTGGACCTGGCGCAATGCAGCCTGCCTTTGAATCCGCCACGTTCGTATCGACCAAAGTGGAGTCTCGATGGCTCGTCGTGCGAGAACTGGGTCGACGAATAAGCCAGTGTGGTGTCCTGCAGGATCATGCCATCAAGCACGATGGGTGATCAATGAGCTGACGGACGGATAAGGGCATGCGCTTGAAACGGCCGATTGGGCGCTCGACGTTCTGATGCTTGGTGGTATCCATGTTTTTAGGTTTGCCCTGCAAGTCGGAGAGCTCAGCGGGCCTGTCGAATCGGACTCGGGCATCCATTTGATTTTGCGAACGGCCTAACATGGCAGCGGCAGCACAGCTTGTTGTCAAAGGCTGTAATGGTCGGAAATCCGAAGGGATCGCCTCACTCTCAATTATCAATAGTCCTCTGTCGTGAAACTTGTTTTGCGGTGCAATCTCGGTGTGCTATCGGTCGGCGGTGCATCGGCGAGGGCATGACGGTGTTGAAAAGGACAGCTCTCGAGCACACCGCACGGCCGTGTCTGTCGGTTGGTGTTGGTGTGTGTGGCATGGCCGTGTATATCTCAGATCAATGCCATGGGCAACGGCAATGGTGCGCCATGAAGAGTCCATGACTGTGCTGGTGGTCATTGCCGACGGCGATCCAGATCCAAATCCAGATCCAAATCCAGATCCCCTGTATGGCGCATCACACCAGGCCCAGTACGATCCAGAACGGCAATGCCAATATTGAGAATTCGAGTATAGACTTTGTCACATCACAGGGCTCGGAAACAAAGATTCGTGTAGCTATAATCCGTCCACAGCAACGGGATCGTGCTAAGAAGGCTCTCTCGATGACGAAGACCCAATCCTCAAATAGAGCGTGTCAATCGGTGTACCCAGGTTCACTGCATGTTCTGACCCTCCTGCCCATCAAGCAAGAGTGCAGCCGCTCGATTTGTATCATTGCCGCTCATGCGCAACGCGGCGAGGACGTCCTCGCGCTGGAAGCCCATGCTTTCAAGGGCTGAGATCTGTTCCTCTGGAGGATTTTCTGTCGAAGCTTGGGCAATAGTGTCGGCATCATGGTTACTGGTTCTTGGGGCGGGTGGTCGAGGTGTACGCTCCTGAACATTGGTGAGGGAAGGTCGCTGGACATTGGAGGACATCAGCAAGGGAAGGATCCACGCCTTGCAAAAGCTGCGAACAGCCTGGGGATAGCGCCACTTTTGGAAGGGAAGTAGCGGTTGTCGATAGAGCATTCCTGCGGCAAGGCCACAGACGCCGGCCACGGCTGAGTTTGGGAACGACGACAGCAAGAGCTTCCTCGTTTTGGATCGCGATCCATGTCGCCAATGGGGAAGGATGAGGGAGGAAAAGGCAGATTGCGGCGAGATGAGACCGATGCGACCAATACCATGCCCAGACGGTTACAGCGATCCAGATTCGAGGCGTGAAGTCAAGACGCCGGCCATGCATGACGGCGACAGCAAGGGGTCAATCGCACAAGTGGAGCTTGATGCCGCATATCAGAACTCGAACTTGCATCGAAATACAACTTGCCAACTCGCGACCAAGTTACCTGGGCAGCCATCATGTATGGCAGATACTTGTCGCTGAAGCTCATGCCCAGCAACTGCGACTTCCAAGTGGCCGGAACAGTTGCATGATACTGCCACAGGGCAGCAAACTGGCGGTGCGAGGGAGTCGGAGAGTGAGTAATCGGAGCCGGCGAGTCTCAGTCCATCGAGCGGCCTCGCAGACGAATCGGCAGTGGACTCTAGTCGGGGTCACTGGCGCGGTTGCGTAGGTTGGAACGTACGATAATGGCATATGGTCCCGACGACACATATTTCAGGCCAAAGTAATGGCCCGAGGCGAGGACGGCCACGTAGAATATGGTTGACAGGGTCGAAGTGATTGTCACAAAGGAAGCGAACTTGGAGGTTCCCCATTGTCGCTCAATTAAGCGCATGTGGTAGATCAACAAGCTGCCGAACAGGATCTCTGCACTGCTGCGGAAAGCTGGTTGTTCGTCGGAAGTAGTTCAGCGCGACGATTTGAAAGTTTGATAGTTGAGGAGTTTGAACGAGACAGCGGCGAGAGGGGTGGCGATTAAAATCATAACAGAGGCAGGACCAAGGCGCCGATGCAAGTAGTGAGATTCCTCAGGCTCATGGCTGTCCAGCAAACTCACCGCAATGAGTTGAGATCAGTCTCCAGAACTGCTCCGGTCATCCGCATTCGCCACCACGAGTTCGAATGCAATCAAAAGATTAGTCCCGAGCTCTGTCCGTATGGGCTTGGGCAAGTGCTGGCACCTCCAATGGTATCCACGGCCGGAGCAAACGTACTTGGTGGTCGCGCACAATGTGGGGGAAAAGCTGCAGATGAAAGCTGTGCTTGAACTTGAAAACGGCCGAGAGTAGGCTGTTGATTCCGACGAACAGAAACACCCCCTTGGACACGGGTGCATTGTCTGCACGATGAGGATTCGCCATGAGATTGTGTCCTGGGCTGCATTGCCAGAGATCCACAGGCCCATCGCTAAACACGCACAACAGCCGACTTACAGAAGCCTATGGTTGGATACCATTGCGTCCGGCGGGATAAACACGGTGGGGAGAATGTGAATCAGCGGGAGGTGCAGCAACCGACCAGGATCGACAGCAACCGACCAGGATCGACAGCGATCGACAGCGATCGGCAGCAATGGGGCCATCAACGCAGGGCTTGTCCGTCGCCTACAGCGCCGACCGGCAGATTGCCGCTACCTGAGGGGCCCGAGGGAAGCATTGTGGACTCTGGAGATCTGAGGCCGACTGGGCTGCTGGGAAGTGTCCGTATCTCGGCCCCGAGCGATCTGTCCGATGAGATGACACGCAAGCAGCGGCAGCAAGCGAAGGGCGAGGCGCGAACGATGCGCAGCGCGGCGCCTGGTGCGATGTCGGGCGGCCTGCTTGGGGATTGGGTCGTCATGGCCTTGATCATCTTGGAGCGAACGTCCTCCCAGATCGCCCCCTCAATTCTCCCAGATCCAACCCGATCCAACCAGGCCGGCCAAAGCGATGCGTGAATCGCTGCCGCGATCGCAGAGCCCCCTCCTCGGCACCTTTGCGAACACCTATCCGGCCTCCGTCGAGCCCACCCAAGCCGTCAGCGACCCCAGCGACTCGTCGTCCTACGACCAGGCTCTCTTGTCCAAACTGGCCTTTGTCAACGAAGTCAAGGACAAGCTGGGCCTTTCACCCAGTGAGCGGAAGCTGGTAAACAAGTCTTCATCTATTTTGTCTTGGGTTTTTATGGCCTCGGTGCTCCGCCGCACTGAGGCGCTGTGCCATCGCATATTCCGAACCGATTCTCGTCCAGAAGATAATGTGGTTTGCCCGGCGATCAAAGCTGCAACCGCGAGCGGAAGATGCGGAGCCGCCAAGTCGGCAGGGTATCCATCGAGTCTCGAAAGACTCTGCCCCTCGCTTGCGCACATGGGGTATCTTTACCCCCCCCCAACTTCCCATGGAAACTGACAACAGCGGTCGATCCCGACCGATCGTGCGCTTCTGCGACTAGGCTGCCTATCTCTATTGCATTGATGAAGCCAATCCAGACAACCAGATCAAATACCCCATCCACACAGGAATTACCTGTGTTGGAAGCAACATGGAAGCTGATGTCGTATTGCCCGTGCCTGGTGTCAGCGGACTCCATGCGATTTTCGGTTGGTAACAGTTCCGTCAGAGACCAGTCTGTAGGGACTCTCGCCTGGGAGAGCTGGACAGAATCAGATGGGACCAGCATCCATCACACTGCTCACTCCTCTCAACAGCTCCAGCCGACAATTCTGACGAACACTGCTGGGTGCTTGATTACTGCCTTGACACATGCTCTTCATCCTCGGTAGAGATATCCTCGCAAGGATCGATCCATTTTATCCAGGACCTCGAATCCACAAACTTTACCTCTATTGGCCAAGGTGACGATTCCGTTAGACTGTATCCTGCAAGGGCGTACCAGCTATTGAACAACCAAGCAGTTCAATTCGGGCCGGCCGTATGCCGTTATGAAATCGTTGATCCACTTCGCGAAGACAAGGTAGTCATTATCCAGCATGCGGGCTTCTGGGCGGTGGTATGCCGAGAACATCAGAGGCATGACGAGGCAGAGAATGAAGCGAGGGGGGGGGGGCGAGGCGGCGGTTAAGGGAGCCCAGCTGTCCAGGGTCCATGGATGGTCTGGCTCCATGAGCGGATCTGGCGCCAGCAGGCTTGATGTCTCGCACTGCCAGACCAAGCCGCTGACCCATGTTGCCAGCTCTTGAATCGGCCTCGCCCAGCTTTTGACCCCTTCCATATCCGGTTCTTTGGTTAACGGTGTAGGAGACACAAACAGGCAAGTGTGAGGCAGGATATCGGCGAACATAGCGGTTATGAAGTGGTCTGCTTGGCTGACTTTGTTGAATACTCTAGACGACGGAGCACCGCTCGGCCAGACTGACTCTGGAAGTGTAGAGCCAACCATGCCGGCCCCATTTGCGTCTCCGCCGTTCGATGGACCGTCCACCCAACTCGTCCAGAGCGGCATGGTGTCAACAACGCAGATCGTCGAGGGTACAGGCTCGTCGAATATCGAGCACGTTGTTTCAACTCAACCAGTTATCCCGGCTGATGAAGCTTCGAGCTCTGTCCCTCTCATCCATGAAAACATCTCGCGGACCCATCAGTCGATGCTTTCGCCGATTCGAAGCCCCGCGTTTCATATTCCCGGCGGCAGCCGCTCCAAGATAAAGAAGGCTAGCCCGGCCGACCTCCTAGGGGAAGGCGCCGATGTATTTGATGAATATGAATCGACACAAACGAAGAGCGAGCAGGGTTCGTCAAAGCTGATACTTCCATCGCCTGATCTGCTGGACGATCGCGGCTCAGGAGCCAACCGAGCGACAAGTCTTCACAGCAGCGAGCCTCAAACCCAGCCTCTGCAGCCCCAACATGACATTGGAAGCTGGCCAGACGAGGGTTTTGTCCAGAACAACTTGACCGAAACCGGATTGGATCTGGAGCCAACTCTCTTGATCGAGGCGGACTTGGACGGATTCCTGTCGTCCAGATCCGCCAAGAGCGGGCGGAGCGTCCATGCCACGCCAGACCCTGCGATAGCAAACGAACGAGGGGCTCTGCTACATGGCGATCCTGGCGATGGCAGAACGAATGGGCCAAATCCAAACGAAGAAGCCCAGCCGGATGCTGATATCGGTGTCGATCGTGTCCAGAAGAACAATGCCCCAGTCCAAGCTGACGATGGCATTGACTCGATTGCACACCGGGCAGAAGAGATTCCAGGCCAAGTTGATCCACATGCTCTGTCTGACACACCTGGCGGGGTGTGGATGGGCTCGGAAACGGAAAGTACGACCGTTCCCATGAACATGGCCCTCCATCTGGCCGCGGAGAGGACGTCAAATAACCGGATCACCAATCAGGTCGCTGATTCGTGCGTCGCCGCCCAATCAAACTGTCACCATGCACAAGATGCCTTGGCATCATTTGCTGATATTCACGATACTGGTGACGGTCAAGACTCTGCTGCCAAATCGAGAAACAAGAGCGTTCAACGAAACAGCCCTTCATCCAGCCCAAACCCAAACCATTCGTCAGTGTCCGAGCGGCAGAATTCCAGCACGAGTGATGGTGCGACACTATCGGCTCATCAGTCAAGCACACCCGATGTTATCAACGAGTCAAAAATTTCGGATGACAAGACGGACAATGAGGTGCATCGTGTTTCTCAGTCCAGCTTTCAGTATTCAGTGCCTCCAGTGAACGCAGAAGCCGAATCATTCCGCGGAAATTCACAGAGGGGCCAAGCAAAGAAGCGTTTGGCAAAATCTGCAATCTCAGGTCGTCGAAAGGTGCCTGGTAGGTGGGATGAGATTTCCGATTCGGTAATTCTTTCCGAGCCCTCGGTGGTCCTCGAACATCGAGCAGCAGCAAGGGCTGTCTCTTGGCGGACAAGTTCATCAACAACAACCAACACCCGAAGTAGTCGAAGTAGTCGAAGTAACAGCAAGACATCCGAAGTTTTTGGCAAATCAACCGCTGTCGAAGACGAGGAGCAACGGGTATCAGAGCTCTGGGCCTCACACTCGATCAGCCAGGCCCCAGACACAGCTACACTGAAAATAGACGACATTGCCGAGATGGGTTCATATTCGGAAGCGAAGGAGGCAGCCGAGAACATCGAGAATGTGACTGAAGAGGAGCAGGCCTCAGTTCATATCACACGAAATGGCGCCAGCGACAGCTCGGAAGGCCCACAGCACGAGACTTTGTCGCAATATACCCCTGCCCTGACAGTGTCCTCGACACTGAGATCAGTGTCCACTGCTCAAAGCGAGGGTGATGCAAATGCCACTCTGACTCTGGGCAAAACTCGGAAACGCAAGGCTCGAGACATCTCAACAGCAGCTCGACAGTCAAAGCGAATAAGGGACCGCAGCAACCAAGAAAGTGCCTCTCAGAGAACACTGCCCCGTGGAAACTCGGGTCTGTTAACGGACGAGGAGCAGAATCAGCAAGCCATTATGAACCCCTTGAGCAGCCAGTCGGTACAGCAGTCGCAAGATAGGTGTGTAGCCTTCCTATCCATTAGTCCTGGATGATCTAGAACATATTTTTGACGACAGTGTCAGAGCCTGTAACGAATGCATGTCGCAGGCGGGATGAAGAATGGGGTAAGCCATAGTTGATTAACGAGAATGTGGTCAACTCAAAATTACAGCTGGACGAGCTCGGTTCGAGCGCAGCGATCGTGGACATACGGCACGGATGATGCAAAGGCGATTCACACAGATATAGCTCCAAGTGTCATGTTTACTGGAATCGATGATGAGTCACGTCGGGCGGTGAGTGGCGAAAATACTCCGGATGCATGTGTGTTGGGGGGGGGAAACGTGGTGGTATATTCTGAACCTGAAGCGATCGACTTGGCTGGGCTTAATTTAGATCGTAGAGGATCTTGGTGGACGAGTCGCAGATTCATGGGAAGACTGCACACACCTGGTCACAGACAAAATACGACGCACAGTGAAGTTTTTATGTGCGCTTTCCGCTGGTCGGAACATTGTCAGTATCCGGTGGCTCGACGATTCAAAATCAAAGGGCTACTTTGTGGGTAAGAGTTCGGCGATTGCTGGAAGATAAATGATGCTCCATCTTGAGCGATGAGTATGATGACTTGGAGACAGCCATAGTGACGACTACGACGCTCAACTGGCAGACGAAAAGAAGTTCATTTTACAAGATAAGGAAGGCGAGAAGGCCCATAGTTTCTCGCTGAGGTCTTCCCTTGCACAGACTCAGATGCATCCAAGTTCGCTGATGAAGGGGCTGCAGTTCTATGCAACAAAAAATATTAAACCTGCGGAAGACGAGCTGAGGGAGATTGTTAGCGCATCGGGCGGCACGGTAAGGTGGAAGTAATGGCGACCGCAACGATCAACATAGTGATGGCCCACTAAATCCGTACATCGTGTCTCAGATGATACAGCGAGTCGATGAATCCCCAGACGAAAATACCATCGTCTTGGGCTGCCATGAAGACGAGGAGGAGTGTCAAGCACTTGCTCAGAAGGGATGGACGATCCACACCAACGAGTTTGTGATGACTGGCATTTTGCGGCAGAGAGTGGAGAAGGAAAGGTAAGAATCTGGAAGTCATTATCTGGATGGGAGACACAGCAACGGAAGCCAACGAGCTGATAAATATCTGGTCTAGATATCACCTCTCGCTACCGAATCGACGTGCCAACCCACCGGCAAGCTCACAGCGCCCAAGGAAGGCATCGAGGAAACACAGTTGAGGAGAATGAGACTCTGCACGGATATACTGTGTTATGTGTTGGATAATGGGCAGAGGCAACAGTGCGTCATTGAGAGTTTTCGGATCATTGGAAACATCTCTCTTGATATGGAATACAACACCGAACTGTAATGAACGAGGGACGGACCGGGGACGGGACATGGGACAATCGGGGCACGGGCGAGCGGAGCGGGCAAGGCAGCGTGGGAACGGAGGTGTATTCAGACAGGCTGGTCAGCGGAGTAGGCAGGAAGGCGAGATGAACAGAAGACTCGTCTTGCTGGGTCCTTCCAGTGCTGGGGCTTCACCCTTTATATATCGTGAGAACCCAGCAAACCGCAGTGGGGGTAGTGGTGGGGAGCCTCCTCGCTCGCGTGTACGACCCAGCCCTCGCGACATGTGGCGATTGGACCGAGTCGTCACATCACTCCCCCCTTCACCGACTGCGAGACCTGGATACCGGCTTTGGCTTGTCCGGGTATCGCTGGTGGAACTCCTCCACCAGCTCCGGAGCGTTCATCACATTTGCGGGCGATTCCCAGGTGGATTCCGACATTGGGTATCCTTTCCAGGATACCAAGTAAAGCATCCCACGACCTTGTTTCTTCGAGTCCAATATTTCTTCGACCTCATACTCGATATTGCCCTCGACTTCAACTGGTGGTGGGGGTGGGATGATACGATTGGGGATGAGTGGGGTCACGTGGGGGTCTAGCAGTGACACATGAAATACCGGATGAATCCGGAAACGTGGTGGGAGTTCCAATTCGTAGGCAACGTCGTTGATCTTCCTCTTGATCTTGTACGGACCAATGCGCTTGTAGTCCAACTTGTCGGAGGGGCGAGTGGTCTTGATGTTGAGGCGGCGCAACCAGACTTGGTCACCCGGGGAGTACTCGGGTGCCTCCGCTCGCCGCAGGTCCGCGTAGTACTTGTAACGCTCCTGGGAGTCGCGGAGGTTCGCAGTCAAGTACTCCCTGATATTGCCAATGAGTATGGCGTGTGACTCGGCAGCCGGATTGATTGACCCGACAGGCTGGTTCGGCAGCCGGATTGATTGACCCGACAGGCTGGTGCACAGAGAATCTAGGATGAAGACCGTAGTTAGCGTAGAATGGTGCGACCCCGGTCGACTCGTGAGCTGCGTTGTTGTATGCAAACTCGGCCAGTGGAAGGAGGTCCACCCAATTGTCTTGTCGGTAGGAGGTGTAGCATCGGAGGTATTGTTCAAGGACCTGGTTCACACGCTCCGTTTGACCGTTGGACTGGGGGTGGAACCCAGACGAGAGGTTGGTTGTTGTTCCGAGCAGTTCAAGGAACCTGTCCCAGAAACGAGAGGCAAACTGGGGGCCGCGATCAGATACGACTGAGTCGGGCAACCCGTGCAGTCGCACAACCTCGCGAAGCACCAACGTGGCTGTGTGCTGGGCGGTGATCGTCTTGGCACACGCGATGAAGTGTGCTATCTTCGCCAGACGGCACACAACCACCAGAATCGAGTCGAATCCTTGGACAGGTGGGAGGTCCGTCACAAAGTCCATGGAGATGGACCCCACGGTCGTTCCGGGATCGGGAGGGGCATCAGCAGACCGCTTGGAGCATGTCGTGGGGTCTTGGCTCGAGCGCAGGTGTCGCACGACCGAACATAGTCGGCGACCATCTGCCTCATACCTGGCCAGGTGAAATCGCGGGAGAGTAGCTTGAACGTCTTGTTGATTCCAAAGTGGCCGGCCAGGGGGTTGTCGTGGTACTCCTGGAGCAGGCGGAGCTGTTCCCCATTGTTGGTGACCGTTGCCTTGGGCGTGGTGCCGGTATTGGCGGGGATGTGGCGGTCCGACACGGTGGTTGTTGGTTCCACGATGTCGTCTGGGTTTGCGTCGGAGTCGTCGCGGTGCTTGTCGGAGTTGTCGGGGTTGTCGGAGTTGTCGCGGTTCGTGTCGGAGTTGTCGCGACGCGTCATGGCTGCGAGGATCTGCTCAGGTCGCAGGAGGGGAGCTTCGATCCGTGCATGACCCCCTCCCTCCTCAAATCCGTGCTCGGCACGGCGAGACAGTGCGTCTGCCTTGGCATGTGTCTTACCCGGCCGATAGGAGACCAGAAAGTCAAAGTCCGAGAGGAACATCGACCAGCGGGCCTATCGCCCGTTGAGGGCACGTGACTCCATGAAATACTGGAGGTTGCGGTGGTCCGAGAACACTGTGATCTTGTGCGGTGACCCAATGAGGAAGTGCCTCCAGCGCTTAAGAGCGTCCACGATCGCCAGTAACTCCTTGTCGTGCACATCGTAGCGGCTCTCTGCTTGTTGCAGCTTCCGAGAGTGGAATGCCACTGGATGTAGCATACCACTGTCGTCAGGCTGCGAGAGGACCGCTCCGATGGCATAGTCGGATGCGTCCGTTTCCACGACGAACGGCGCATCCAGGCGGGGATGTGCGAGGACAGGGGCGGAGGTGAATCGACTCTTGAGCTTGTCAAACGCGGCTTGTGCTTGAGGGGTCCAGTTGAACGGCACGTCCTTCCCCGTGAGCGCGTTCAAGGGGATTGCCAGCGACGAGTAGTCCTTGATAAATTGACGGTAGAAGTTGGCAAAGCCCAGGAAGCGCTGTACACCTTTGACAGTGTGCGGGGGGGTTCCACTCGACAACGGCCTTGACCTTCGACGGGTCCATCTTCACATGGCCGGTGGTGACCACGAATCCCAGGAACTCGACCTCTTGTTGGTCGAACATGCACTTCTCAGGCTTCGCGGACAGGCCATGGGTTCGCAGACGCAGCAGGACTTCCTTGACGTGTTCTTCATGCTCATCCTGGGAGTTGGAGAACACCAGGATGTCATCGAGGTAGACCACCACAAAGATGTCCAGCACATCCCTGAACACGTCGTTCAGGAAGTGCTGGAACACGGCGGGGGCGTTCGTGAGTCCGAATGGCATCACGAGGTACTCGAACAGCCCGAATGGAGTACGAAAGGCTGTTTTCCATTCATCTCTCTGGCGGATGCGTACGAGGTTGTACGCTCCACGCAGGTCGATCTTGGTAAACACCTTTGCCCCACTGAGCCGTTCGAGTAGTGTCGGGATGAGGGGAAGCGGGTAGCGGTTTCGGACCGTAATCTTGTTGAGGTTTCGATAGTCGACACACAAGCGGAGGGTCCCATCCTTTTTCTTCACAAAGAGGATTGGCGATGCCGCGGGAGACTTGGACGGACGGATGAACCCCTTCGCGAGGTTCTCGTCCAAGTACTCCCGCAGGGCCTTGGATTCGTCTGCGGCCAGGCTGTATATAGGCCCAAAGGGCGGTACTTCACCTGGGACGAGGTCAATTGGGCAATCGTAGGGGCGGTGCTCCGGGAGACGGTCCGCTTCGCGCTTCGAAAAGACATCGGCGAACTCCGAGTACTTCTCAGGAAGTTGGTTGGGCTCAACAGGTGCGCCAGACGACGCAGCGACGACTTGGCTCATCGGGAATTGAATAGTCCCAGAAACCCAGTCGAATCCTGGGTTGGCCTTACGGAGCCACGGGAGGCCGAGGACGACGGGGGCATGCGGGCAACGCATTACGTCGAACACGAGAGACTCGGCACTGTCTCCCACGTGCACAGCGATTGGTGCTGTCTCCTCCGTGATTGAGGGGAGCATGCTTCCGTCGATGGCCACCGCCGACATTGGCGCAGCCTTGGGGCGAAGCGGCAGATTGACATCGTGGGCGAACGTGGGATCGACGAAGCAAGTCGTGCTGCCACTATCGACCATGGCCACCGTGGGCACGAGAAGGTCCTCGTGGGCGAGAGAGGCTGAAACAAGGAACAGGCTGGTGTTGGGGGTGCCAGATGCGGCGGCCGAGATGGCATGCGGGCAGGTCCCCAAGGAGGTGTCAGCAATCCTTGGGATTGGGGGAGGTGCGTGCTGGTCGGCGGGGAGAGTGGAGGACTCGGCAGACTGGGGGGAGGCAAGGTTGGGGTCGGGCTTGATGGGAGACTGATTGGTGTGCTTGGTGGTGGGCCAGGGGACGGGCTTGTGGTGAGGACGCGTGCTTTCCCACGGTCCGTCGTGCTGGTCGTCCGTTGGGGACAGGCACGCGTCACCCTTGTTGGCGCTTCCCACGCTACCGCCCAGGGTCGGGTGCGTGCTTGGTTCGGAGGACCGAGGCGTGACAGGGGGGAACGGCGGTCGATCAGGCGGGTCATCGGTGGAAGTTGGTAGACGGGAGATGGGAGACGAGGGAAGTTGACTGGGGAGCGGGCGGACTGGAGGAAGTTGAGAGCGCAAATTTGGGGTGGTCGTGGAAGCTGCTGCGGTAGCAGTGTGCTTCATGGGAACAGTAACGGGAATAGGGGCCTTTGGGAACATTGAGGATGATCCCTTAACAACGAGTTTATTGTTGTCATTGGTGTGCCCCAGGGCAGTGGCCCTTAGAGACCCTGGCGCGAGTCGTTTCCCTGGTTGTTGAAGGGCTTGCGGTTGGGGCAGGACTTGATGTAGTGGCCACTGTCACCGCAGTAAAGACAGAGATTGTCGGCACGACGGAGACGGCGTTCAGCTTCGCGGTCCGTGGGAACAGGGGCGTCGACTGGCTGAGTCTCTCTGGGCGCGGGAGGGAAGGCTTCGGTAGTCGGTGGGCGGGCAATGCTGGGAGTGGTCCTGTAACAAACGGTGTTGGCGGCTTCCATTCGACGCTGGTGAATGCGGGCATCGAGTCGGGTGGCGACCTCGATGAGCTCGGACAAAGTGTCAGGCAGTTCGCCCCGGATGGCGAGCATGTCCTTGACGTCGTCTGTCAGATCACGGGATCAAGAGGAGATCAAAAGAAAAAGATAGAGAAGGGTTTTATTGATCTTAGCGAGGCTAGGATCTAGAGTCAAGTGTGTCTGGGGTCGAAGGTGATGACCAGAAACATGAGCGGGTGAAGGCGGGCTATTTATCTGTCTGGCGGTCCCGGAGGCGAAGCCTGCCGCAGCGGGGGCGAAGCAGCGGAGGCGGCGGGACAGCAGCCAGGCAGCAACGGCTAACCGGAGAAACATGTGAAAGTCTGACAAATGCTCGGTGGCTGACAAATGCGGGTGACACAGCGTCTGACTAATGCATGGTCGATGACAAATGCAGGGAAAACAGAGCGGCGTGTGCAACATGAGAGCAAGGAAAAAGGAAAGGCGTCACAGGACAAAGGAAAAGGAAAGTGTGCGACGCAAACAGTGACACAAGTGCGACGGTGCAGCTAGGCGGGCAGAGCGATCTGTGACATCCCCCCCAGAAAAATTGTGCTCAAGTCAAACCATCAATTTTTCGATCCCGAGTTGCGTTGCACTTGTGCTTGGCAAAGGTCGATCAGTGTGTCCATTTCCGGAAGGTTGCGGTTGCGGCTGAGGAAGTCGTGGATATCTGCGAGTCCTCCATCCAAGAGTTCGGCCAGTGGTGCCCACGAGTCGTAAGATGGGTCGTATCCCTGCCAGCGGAGCAAGAACTCGTGTCGATATCCAGGAAGTCGACGTCGTCGGTTGATCCTGTGTCCAATGATCGCTTCGAACACTGATTCGTCGTTGTGGTTGGGTCCGGGTTCATCAAACACAAGTTGGTCGGTCGATGGTGTGTTGTAGGGGACGAGGGCGGAAGCGGGGAGTTCGGTTGTAAATCGGAGGGTCCTCGGGAGTCGAAGTCGATATCCAGTCGTTCCGATCTTCTCGATGATCTTGAAGGGTCCCAAGTACGGCATCCGCATCTTGGAGGGTGTGACGTCGTCCGTGCTGAAGTGATACGCGGTCGTGTCGATCAGGACTTGGTCGCCAATGTCGTAGCTGATATCGCGTCGATGTCGGTTGGCGTAGTACAGGGCCCGGTCCTGGGCCTTGCCGATGTTGTCCGAGACCAAGTCCAGAGTCGCTTGCATCTCCTCGATCGACTGTGCTGCAGGGTTGGACTCGGCGATGATGTCGGTGTTGGCAGGAGTGCGAGGATGCTGACCGTGCATCAGGAAGAAGGGCGAATGTCCAGTCGAAGCTGAGCTGTGTGAGTTGAGCGCGAACTGGATGTATGGCACTTGATCGATCCAGCGGGAGCCGAGGGCCAGAGTCGAACAGCGGATGGCCTCGGCGACGGTTGCCACAAAGCGTTCGACTTGTCCGGCGGCCTCGTGGTGGTGGGCAAAGGCGATCCGGAGTTCGGTCTTGAGCAGAGTGTTAAGTCCTGTCCAGAAGGCCGACCGGAAGCGTGTGTCGTGATCCGAGATGAAAGTGCCGGCGAGTCCAAAGTGCACAAAGACATCGCGGAAGTACTGGCGGGCGACGTCTTCGGCCGAGTCGGTCTTGTTGCCAGGAACCAGGACGACGTACTTGGTGAGGGAGTCGACAAAGATCGTGATCGAGTTGAAGGTGCGTCCCGAGAGTGAGTCCGTGACAGGCGGGAGTCCGAGGATGAAGTCGAGGGCGACAGTGTCCATCTTGCGGGTGGCCACAGGGATCCGGGAGAAGTGACCGTATGCTTGTTGTCGTCGGATCTTGGCTCGCTGGCAGATGTCGCAGTGCGAGACCCACTCGGCAATGTCCTTGGACATGGCGGGCCAGTAGTAGTGTGTCGAGATGGCCTTGTAGAGCGTGTTGGTGCCGGGGTGAGCTGCACAGACAGAGTCGTGGTGGTCCTTGATGATCGAGATGCGGAGGTCCTTGCCGGGGATGCAGATGCGGGTCGAGTCGAAGTAGAGAATCCCGTGTCGAAGTGAGAAGCGGTGCAGCTGTGCCTTCATCCACGGCTTGAGTCCGTCGGTCGAGTTGTCGCGGAGGACCGAGATCAGTGCTGACAGGATCGGGTCGGAGCTGTACTGAGTGCGGATGGTGTCCAAGAGATCGTCGGGCGAGGGTCCGAGGTTGACAATCGCGTTGATGATCGAGACTTGGACGGCCTTGGAGATGGCTGTCGGTGTGCGCGAGAGCACGTCGGCGACCTTGTTCCACGAGCCGGGGATCCACTGGATCTCGAGGTCAAAGTCCAGCATCGTGTCGATGGCTCGCTGTTGGCGCTTGTTGAGGGTCTTGGAGTCGAGGATGTGCTTGAGCGCCTTCTGGTCGGTGTGGAGGAAGACTTTGCGGCCGACGAGGTAGTTCTTGAACTTGTCGAGGTGGCGGGTGATCGACAGCAGCTCGCCGTTGTAGGGCGAGTAGTTGAGTTCGGATCCGTGCAGTTTCTGCGAGTTGAAAGCGATGGGGCGCACCGTGCCGGATCCGTCCATGTCCTGCCCGATCCATCCACCAATCGATGCGCTTGACTCGGACCAGTCGGTGAAGAGGTGAATGTCCTTGTCCGGGTTGACCATGTGCAGCGACTGAGGCGAGAGCAACTTGAGCTGCTCGAAGGCGGCGATGGCGTTGTCGTCCCAGACGACGGACTTGGTCGAGTTGGCGGAGCGGGTGGTGATCAGAGTCGAGAGTGGACCGGCGAGGGCAGCGTAGCCAGGGACAAAGCTCATGATGGTGTTGGTCAAGCCGAGGAAGCTGCGGAGTTCGTGTTCGGTCGTTGGTCGCGGGTAGTTCTTGATGGCGTCGATGCGCGAGGGATGCACTTGGATGCGTCCTTCGCCGATGATGAAGCCGAGATAGGTGACGGTCGAGTTGAAGAACGAACACTTCTCGGGTCGGATCTTGAAGCCGTGTCGGTGGATCTTGTCGAGGACCAGTTCGATGTGGCGGATGTGCTGGTCCTCGTCCTCGGATGC
This sequence comes from Polychytrium aggregatum, assembly GCF_025602895.1. NCBI lineage: Eukaryota > Fungi > Chytridiomycota > Chytridiomycetes > Polychytriales > Polychytrium > Polychytrium aggregatum. The sequence continues at coordinate 76,487 of NW_026516310.1, read as the reverse complement.
GATCAGGATGTCGTCGATGTAGACGAACACAAAGTCGTCGATGAACTCGCGGAAGATGTCGTTCATCGCGGCTTGGAACACGGAGGGACTGTTGGCGAGGCCGAAGGGCATCACAAGCCACTCAAAGTGGCCGTACTTGGTCCTGAAGGCCGTCTTGGGGGTGTCGGCGTCGGCAATGCGGATCTGGTGGAATCCGCGTTGCAAGTCGAGCTTGGAGAAGACACGGCACTTGGACAGGCGGTCGATGATCTCGCGCATGTTGGGCAGCGCGGTGCGGTCCTTGACGGTGATCTTGTTGAGGGCGCGGAAGTCAAAGACGAGTCGGAACTTGTCGCCCTGCTTGACCCAGAAGATCGGTGCGCCGAAGGGCGAGACGGACTTGCGGATGTGGCCGATCCGGAGCAATCGGTCGAGTTCGTCTTTGAGACGAGCGAGTTCTTCGGCCGACATTTGGTAGAGCGACGACCAGGTTGGCTTGGCAGAGTCGTCGAGTCGGATGTTCATGTCGATGCCGGGTCGGTGAGGCGGGAGTTCCTTGAGTTCGTTGAAGGCATCGCGGTACTTTGCGATGATGGATCGGTGTTCGGGGGTCAGTGGTTCGAGGACACGGGCAAGTTGGGCAACGGGGTCGTAGGGTTCAACAGCAACTGTATTCAAGTCACTGCTCAGAGTACAAACATACACGGCGCCGGGAGTCGAAGCCAGTGCGTTGATCTGCTGGGTCGACATGTGGTACTGGGATCGGAGTTCGAGGGTCGTGAGTGGCATTCCGGTGTCGGGTCGCGATGCCGTCCAAGTGTGGTGCTTCCCGTCGATCGAGAACTTGATTCGGTTGGAGGGCCAGTCGATCTCGGGGTTGGTCTGGTCGAGCCAGTTCTTGCCGAGGATAACGTCCCAGGTGAGTGGCGCGGTGAAGAGGTTGATGCGGGCGTGGTAGTCGTGGATGGTGAGGTCGACGGGATCGGTGACGGAGGACGGGAAGGACTTGCCGTTGGGCATCGTGACGGCGTTGGCGGTGGTCTTGGTTCGAAGGTCGAGGGTCGAGGCGAGGGTCTCGGAGATGTGCGAGTTGGTCGCACCAGGGTCGATGAGGACGGTGATCGGGGAGCCGTTGAGGGTGGCGTCGATCACAAGCAGTCCCTTGCCGTGGTTGGCGGCAATGCGGTGGGGTTCGTCGATGAGAGAGTTGATCAGGTGAGGTCCGGTGGCGAGAGTCAATAGTTCAGCGTCGGGGGTCGGAGTCGGATGGCGGCAACTCGCCGGGTCCTTCAGAGGTCGTAGTATCCAGGGGTTGCCGCCTCGTCGTTTCCCTGATCTTCGTAGAAGGTGGCCTGGTCGGCGGTCTCGACGATGGCGTTGATGCGGGGCTGGTTCAAGGGACACTGCGAGGCGATGTGGCCGAACTTGCGGCAGCGGAAGCAGCCTCCGTTACGGCGGAGGTACTCCTTCTCGCGGTCGGTGAGCTTCTTGATCGGGCGCATGTCGACGTTGTCGAGGTCCATGGCGTTGGGGTCACGTGCGGGAGGCTGGGTCGGCTGGAAGGCGGGACGAGGAGGACGGACCATTGGGCGGAACTGCGGCTGACCAGGTGGAGCGCGGAAGAGAGGAGGTCGCTGGAACTGGAGCTCGCGGAAGGGTTGATCGCGGAACTGAGTGCGAGCGGGCTGCTGCATCAGGGGTTGCGATTGACCCATAATGGACTCGTATCGCTCGGCGAGGGCCATGGCATCTTCGAGGGTGGCTGTGTTGGAGTCAAGCTTCCATTCGACTTCGATGCGCACCCTGTGCTTGAGCTTGGTGAGGTAGCGCTGCAGGTTCTGGCGGTTGTTGCTGAAGTGGGGCAGCTCGAGGAGGAGATCGCGGAAGCGAGAGTTGAACTGCTCGACGGAGCCGGTGTGGCGCAGTGCTTCGAACTCATCCTCGGTGGTGCGCAGCGAGGTGGACGGAAGGAAGGTGTCGCGGACGAGGGACAGGACGGCGGCCGGGGTCAGGTTGTCGAGTTGCTTGCCCTGGGACCAGAGGCGCCACCAGGTCTTGGCCTTGCCCTTGAGGTTCATGGCGACGGTGGCGACAGCGGTGGCGTCATCGAGACTGTGGAAGGCAATGTACTCGGTCATTGAGAAGACAAACTCGTCAACGACAGCAGCCTTACGCTCGCCAGTGAAGGCGTCGGGGAGCGGGATCTTGGGACGCTTGAAACCGGGAGGGACCGTGGGGAGATTCGGCTGGGCAGTCAGGGCGGAGAGGACCAGGGCGCGGTCCTCGAGCGATAGTTGTTCAAGGGCCTGGAGACAGGCATTGACGGCGGGATCGTCCGATGCTACCATGTCAGATCACGGGATCAAGAGGAGATCAAAAGAAAAAGATAGAGAAGGGTTTTATTGATCTTAGCGAGGCTAGGATCTAGAGTCAAGTGTGTCTGGGGTCGAAGGTGATGACCAGAAACATGAGCGGGTGAAGGCGGGCTATTTATCTGTCTGGCGGTCCCGGAGGCGAAGCCTGCCGCAGCGGGGGCGAAGCAGCGGAGGCGGCGGGACAGCAGCCAGGCAGCAACGGCTAACCGGAGAAACATGTGAAAGTCTGACAAATGCTCGGTGGCTGACAAATGCGGGTGACACAGCGTCTGACTAATGCATGGTCGATGACAAATGCAGGGAAAACAGAGCGGCGTGTGCAACATGAGAGCAAGGAAAAAGGAAAGGCGTCACAGGACAAAGGAAAAGGAAAGTGTGCGACGCAAACAGTGACACAAGTGCGACGGTGCAGCTAGGCGGGCAGAGCGATCTGTGACATCGTCGTTCAAGCCACCGTAAAACTTGGCAATGCGGGCGGCCTCGTTCCAGTGGATGTCAGCCTGAAGGAGCTGGAAGTCCGATGCGTAGACTGATGCGGGCTTGCGTCCTTGCACTAATTTCATCATCGAGGCTTCAGCTCTCATTTCGGCATGAGGATCCCCATAACGAGCCTCGAGGTGAGTGCGAAACTGGGCAAAGTTGCGGAGCAGAGGGCTTTCTAACTTGACAAGGCTTGCAAACCAGTCGGAAGGGGGTCCGGAGAGGAGTGTGCCAACCAGGCCCACTCTGTGGGCATCGGTGGGGTAGCGGGGCTCATGAAGGGTGAGGACAATATTGACCTCAGTCAAAAACGAACGAAGCTGGTGGCGATTCCCATCAAACGGTTCAGAGGTAACAGATGATGGGTCGATTAGAAAAAAGAATATGAACATGGATATACGGTTTCCCCTGTTGTAACCTTCATACTGGATGTACAAAACGGGAGATACATTGGACACGAAGCAGTGATACGATTGATCGCGACTATATGAATATCATAAAGTCATTGGAGCGAGGATCGAAATGATATTGATGGGTGATGAGAAACAATCGAGTCGGTTTTGCGATCATAATCGACTTCTTTTAGTTTGAGATCGCACCTGAAATATGATGTTTGTCAGAGCGAGGATTCTTGATTATACATTATCCAAGGAATGAAGAAGTTGCAGAATGACAAATAAAGTATTGTGGAAGTTCAAAAGTGCGATTCGCCCATGCTTCGTGAGCTTAAGGATAAAATGCCGTGATCAATATAATGTGTCGAATCGCCCACCAACATTCAAATAATTTGCAGCTCCGAATTTGACCTGATGTCTGAAAGTAGGGTGAATTTTGATTCACAAGTCCACCGAGACGGATGTAGAAATGAGGCTGTAGATTGGAATAAAGGGAGATCAAGCAGCCTCTCTCCTTCATCGACCCTCTCCCTCTCCGCCTCGTCCCGTTCGTCGAGCGTTGCCTCAAGATCGATGCACGTATTATCGAGCTCAACAACGAACTCCGAAACACCGGCCCTGTTTCCTTCGGCACCCAGGCCTTCAACTCCCGACCTCCGTCCTTCCAGCCGCCCGCCCAGGAGCCTCCGGTCCTCTACTCCGAGCCGATGCAGATCGACGCCGCCGTCGTCAGCCGCCTGACCCCCGAGGAGAAGAACCGCCGCTTCCAGGAGCGCCTCTGCTTCCGCTGTGGCAAGCCCGGCCACGTCGCCAAGTCCTGCCCCCTCAAGTCCGGCTCCCGTGCTCCCGCCTCTGGTTCCCGCTTCCCTGGCTCCCGTCCTCAGGCTCCCGGCTCCCGTCCCCGTTCGAAGGCTGTCCGAACCATCGTCTACGATGATGGTGAGGAGGAGCACTTCGAGTCGGGAAACGACCAGGCCCAGGCCCAGATCTAAGTGGTGGCTTAGATCTGGAGCCGTCCCCCCTTCCTCCAGAAGCAAGCGTCGATGGTAAGGAGCATGAGGTAAGTGTCGAGCGCATGGCTATGTGTGGAATGATCAATGTAGTCGGTGGTGGATCGCACTCTGTCAAACCCGCCTCTTCTAAGGGCACATCTGGCTCCCAGATGTCTTTGACAGAGCTCCCGATCTCCACACCACCTGCGAACTTGGTCATCTGCTCGAACCATGCTGCCGACACTGATCTCTGCTCCGAGCCTTCTTCGTGCGTTTCGTCGATTTCTTCGTCTTCTCCCGTTTTCTCCGCTTCTCTTGTTCTCCCTTCTGGTCGCTCCCTCTCTTGCCAACTTCTCGTCGATTCTGGCGCCTCCGGCAACTTCATCGACGAGAGCTTTGTTGACCGCTTCTCGGTCCCCCTCGTTTCCAAATCCACTCCCCTCCCTGTCCAAGGTGTCGATGGCCAGCCACTTTCTTCCGGCCCTATCACTTTTGAGACGGAACCCCTCAATATTGTTCTTGGGGACTACACTCAACACCTTTCCTTTGATGTCATTAAGTCTCCCCACCAACCTGTTATCCTTGGCTATCCCTGGCTGCAGTCCATCGAACCCAGGTTCCACTGGGCTCGTGGACTCCTTTGCCTTCCCCGTCCTGCAAGCCACATCCTCAAGGTTGTGGATGCCTCTTCCCTCCCTTCCGTTTCTTCCGTTTCTCCTTCTCCCCTTCCTCTTGTTGGCGACACACCCAATGTTTTCCCTCGTGCCTCTACCGACACCACTGTGGTGCTCGCTTCTTCGCCTCGCACCGTTTGTACTCGCGAAGATGATCAGAATAAAGTGATCGCTCAACGTTATTCTGATTGTGTTCCGAGTGAGGTGCCCTGTTCCTGTCAGATCACGGGATCAAGAGGAGATCAAAAGAAAAAGATAGAGAAGGGTTTTATTGATCTTAGCGAGGCTAGGATCTAGAGTCAAGTGTGTCTGGGGTCGAAGGTGATGACCAGAAACATGAGCGGGTGAAGGCGGGCTATTTATCTGTCTGGCGGTCCCGGAGGCGAAGCCTGCCGCAGCGGGGGCGAAGCAGCGGAGGCGGCGGGACAGCAGCCAGGCAGCAACGGCTAACCGGAGAAACATGTGAAAGTCTGACAAATGCTCGGTGGCTGACAAATGCGGGTGACACAGCGTCTGACTAATGCATGGTCGATGACAAATGCAGGGAAAACAGAGCGGCGTGTGCAACATGAGAGCAAGGAAAAAGGAAAGGCGTCACAGGACAAAGGAAAAGGAAAGTGTGCGACGCAAACAGTGACACAAGTGCGACGGTGCAGCTAGGCGGGCAGAGCGATCTGTGACATCCCCCCCAGAAAAATTGTGCTCAAGTCAAACCATCAATTTTTCGATCCCGAGTTGCGTTGCACTTGTGCTTGGCAAAGGTCGATCAGTGTGTCCATTTCCGGAAGGTTGCGGTTGCGGCTGAGGAAGTCGTGGATATCTGCGAGTCCTCCATCCAAGAGTTCGGCCAGTGGTGCCCACGAGTCGTAAGATGGGTCGTATCCCTGCCAGCGGAGCAAGAACTCGTGTCGATATCCAGGAAGTCGACGTCGTCGGTTGATCCTGTGTCCAATGATCGCTTCGAACACTGATTCGTCGTTGTGGTTGGGTCCGGGTTCATCAAACACAAGTTGGTCGGTCGATGGTGTGTTGTAGGGGACGAGGGCGGAAGCGGGGAGTTCGGTTGTAAATCGGAGGGTCCTCGGGAGTCGAAGTCGATATCCAGTCGTTCCGATCTTCTCGATGATCTTGAAGGGTCCCAAGTACGGCATCCGCATCTTGGAGGGTGTGACGTCGTCCGTGCTGAAGTGATACGCGGTCGTGTCGATCAGGACTTGGTCGCCAATGTCGTAGCTGATATCGCGTCGATGTCGGTTGGCGTAGTACAGGGCCCGGTCCTGGGCCTTGCCGATGTTGTCCGAGACCAAGTCCAGAGTCGCTTGCATCTCCTCGATCGACTGTGCTGCAGGGTTGGACTCGGCGATGATGTCGGTGTTGGCAGGAGTGCGAGGATGCTGACCGTGCATCAGGAAGAAGGGCGAATGTCCAGTCGAAGCTGAGCTGTGTGAGTTGAGCGCGAACTGGATGTATGGCACTTGATCGATCCAGCGGGAGCCGAGGGCCAGAGTCGAACAGCGGATGGCCTCGGCGACGGTTGCCACAAAGCGTTCGACTTGTCCGGCGGCCTCGTGGTGGTGGGCAAAGGCGATCCGGAGTTCGGTCTTGAGCAGAGTGTTAAGTCCTGTCCAGAAGGCCGACCGGAAGCGTGTGTCGTGATCCGAGATGAAAGTGCCGGCGAGTCCAAAGTGCACAAAGACATCGCGGAAGTACTGGCGGGCGACGTCTTCGGCCGAGTCGGTCTTGTTGCCAGGAACCAGGACGACGTACTTGGTGAGGGAGTCGACAAAGATCGTGATCGAGTTGAAGGTGCGTCCCGAGAGTGAGTCCGTGACAGGCGGGAGTCCGAGGATGAAGTCGAGGGCGACAGTGTCCATCTTGCGGGTGGCCACAGGGATCCGGGAGAAGTGACCGTATGCTTGTTGTCGTCGGATCTTGGCTCGCTGGCAGATGTCGCAGTGCGAGACCCACTCGGCAATGTCCTTGGACATGGCGGGCCAGTAGTAGTGTGTCGAGATGGCCTTGTAGAGCGTGTTGGTGCCGGGGTGAGCTGCACAGACAGAGTCGTGGTGGTCCTTGATGATCGAGATGCGGAGGTCCTTGCCGGGGATGCAGATGCGGGTCGAGTCGAAGTAGAGAATCCCGTGTCGAAGTGAGAAGCGGTGCAGCTGTGCCTTCATCCACGGCTTGAGTCCGTCGGTCGAGTTGTCGCGGAGGACCGAGATCAGTGCTGACAGGATCGGGTCGGAGCTGTACTGAGTGCGGATGGTGTCCAAGAGATCGTCGGGCGAGGGTCCGAGGTTGACAATCGCGTTGATGATCGAGACTTGGACGGCCTTGGAGATGGCTGTCGGTGTGCGCGAGAGCACGTCGGCGACCTTGTTCCACGAGCCGGGGATCCACTGGATCTCGAGGTCAAAGTCCAGCATCGTGTCGATGGCTCGCTGTTGGCGCTTGTTGAGGGTCTTGGAGTCGAGGATGTGCTTGAGCGCCTTCTGGTCGGTGTGGAGGAAGACTTTGCGGCCGACGAGGTAGTTCTTGAACTTGTCGAGGTGGCGGGTGATCGACAGCAGCTCGCCGTTGTAGGGCGAGTAGTTGAGTTCGGATCCGTGCAGTTTCTGCGAGTTGAAAGCGATGGGGCGCACCGTGCCGGATCCGTCCATGTCCTGCCCGATCCATCCACCAATCGATGCGCTTGACTCGGACCAGTCGGTGAAGAGGTGAATGTCCTTGTCCGGGTTGACCATGTGCAGCGACTGAGGCGAGAGCAACTTGAGCTGCTCGAAGGCGGCGATGGCGTTGTCGTCCCAGACGACGGACTTGGTCGAGTTGGCGGAGCGGGTGGTGATCAGAGTCGAGAGTGGACCGGCGAGGGCAGCGTAGCCAGGGACAAAGCTCATGATGGTGTTGGTCAAGCCGAGGAAGCTGCGGAGTTCGTGTTCGGTCGTTGGTCGCGGGTAGTTCTTGATGGCGTCGATGCGCGAGGGATGCACTTGGATGCGTCCTTCGCCGATGATGAAGCCGAGATAGGTGACGGTCGAGTTGAAGAACGAACACTTCTCGGGTCGGATCTTGAAGCCGTGTCGGTGGATCTTGTCGAGGACCAGTTCGATGTGGCGGATGTGCTGGTCCTCGTCCTCGGATGCGATCAGGATGTCGTCGATGTAGACGAACACAAAGTCGTCGATGAACTCGCGGAAGATGTCGTTCATCGCGGCTTGGAACACGGAGGGACTGTTGGCGAGGCCGAAGGGCATCACAAGCCACTCAAAGTGGCCGTACTTGGTCCTGAAGGCCGTCTTGGGGGTGTCGGCGTCGGCAATGCGGATCTGGTGGAATCCGCGTTGCAAGTCGAGCTTGGAGAAGACACGGCACTTGGACAGGCGGTCGATGATCTCGCGCATGTTGGGCAGCGCGGTGCGGTCCTTGACGGTGATCTTGTTGAGGGCGCGGAAGTCAAAGACGAGTCGGAACTTGTCGCCCTGCTTGACCCAGAAGATCGGTGCGCCGAAGGGCGAGACGGACTTGCGGATGTGGCCGATTCGGAGCAATCGGTCGAGTTCGTCTTTGAGTCGAGCGAGTTCTTCGGCCGACATCTGGTAGAGCGACGACCAGGTTGGACTTGGCAGAGTCGTCGAGTCGGATGTTCATGTCGATGCCGGGTCGGTGAGGCGGGAGTTCCTTGAGTTCGTTGAAGGCATCGCGGTACTTTGCGATGATGGATCGGTGTTCGGGGGTCAGTGGTTCGAGGACACGGGCGAGTTGGGCAACGGGGTCGTAGGGTTCAACAGCAACTGTATTCAAGTCACTGCTCAGAGTACAAACATACACGGCGCCGGGAGTCGAAGGCGAGTGCGTTGATCTGCTGGGTCGACATGTGGTACTGGGAATCGGAGTTCGAGGGTCGTGAGTGGCATTCCGGAGTCGGGTCGCGATGCCGTCCAAGTGTGGTGCTTCCCGTCGATCGAGAACTTGATTCGGTTGGAGGGCCAGTCGATCTCGGGGTTGGTCTGGTCGAGCCAGTTCTTGCCGAGGATGACGTCCCAGGTGAGTGGCGCGGTGAAGAGGTTGATGCGGGCGTGGTAGTCGTGGATGGTGAGGTCGACGGGATCGGTGACGGAGGACGGGAAGGACTTGCCGTTGGGCATCGTGACGGCGTTGGCGGTGGTCTTGGTTCGAAGGTCGAGGGTCGAGGCGAGGGTCTCGGAGATGTGCGAGTTAGTCGCACCAGGGTCGATGAGGACGGTGATCGGGGAGCCGTTGAGGGTGGCGTCGATCACAAGCAGTCCCTTGCCGTGATTGGCGGCAATGCGGTGGGGTTCGTCGATGAGAGAGTTGATCAGGTGGGGTCCGGTGGCGAGAGTCAATAGTTCAGCGTCGGGGGTCGGAGTCGGGTGGCGGCAACTCGCCGGGTCCTTCAGAGGTCGTAGGATCCAGGGGTTGCCGCCTCGTCGTTTCCCTGATCTTCGTAGAAGGTGGCCTGGTCGGCGGTCTCGACGATGGCGTTGATGCGGGGCTGGTTCAAGGGACACTGCGAGGCGATGTGGCCGAACTTGCGGCAGCGGAAGCAGCCTCCGTTACGGCGGAGATACTCCTTCTCGCGGTCGGTGAGCTTCTTGATCGGGCGCATGTCGACGTTGTCGAGGTCCATGGCGTTGGGGTCACGTGCGGGAGGCTGGGTTGGCTGGAAGGCGGGACGAGGAGGACGGACCATTGGGCGGAACTGCGGCTGGCCAGGTGGAGCGCGGAAGAGAGGAGGTCGCTGGAACGGGAGCTCGCGGAAGGGTTGGTCCCGGATCGGAGCGCGAGAGGGCTGCTGCATCAGTGGCTGCGATTGACCCATGATGGACTCGTATCGCTCGGCGAGGGCCATGGCATCTTCGAGGGTGGCTGCGTTGGAGTCAAGCTTCCATTCGACTTCGATGCGCACCCTGTGCTTGAGCTTGGTGAGGTAACGCTGCAGGTTCTGGCGGTTGTTGCTGAAGTGGGGCAGCTCGAGGAGGAGATCGCGGAAACGGGAGTTGAACTGCTCGACGGAGCCGGTGTGGCGCAGTGCTTCGAACTCATCCTCGGTGGTGCGCAGCGAGGTGGACGGAAGGAAGGTGTCGCGGACGAGGGACAGGACGGCGGCCGGGGTCAGGTTGTCGAGTTGCTTGCCCTGGGACCAGAGGCGCCACCAGGTCTTGGCCTTGCCCTTGAGGTTCATGGCGACGGTGGCGACGGCGGTGGCGTCATCGAGACTGTGGAAGGCAATGTACTCGGTCATTGAGAAGACAAACTCGTCAACGACAGCAGCCTTACGCTCGCCAGTGAAGGCGTCGGGGAGCGGGATCTTGGGACGCTTGAAACCGGGAGGGACGGTGGGGAGATTCGGCTGGGCGGTCAGGGCGGAGAGGACCAGGGCGCGGTCCTCGAGCGAGAGTTGCTCAAGGGCCTGGAGGCGGGCATTGACGGCGGGATCGTCCGATGCTACCATGTCAGATCACGGGATCAAGAGGAAGTCAAAAGAAGAAGATAGAGAAGGGTTTTATTGATCTTAGCGAGTCTAGGATCTAGAGTCAAGTGTGTCTGGGGTCGAAGGTGATGACCAGAAACATGAGCGGGCGAAGGCGGGCTATTTATCTGTCTGGCGATCCCGGAGGCGAAGCCTGCCGCAGCGGGGGCGAAGCAGCGGAGGCGGCGGGACAGCAGCCAGGCAGCAGCGGCTAACCGGAGAAACATGTGAAAGTCTGACAAATGCTCGGTGGCTGACAAATGCGGGTGACACAGTGTAACGTCCACTACTGGGACGTTGGGGCAAGACGGGGAGGGAGGGGGTACAAGACAAGACAGGACGGGGCAGAACAGGGCGGTGCTAGGCTACTCTAGCGGACGGGTGAGCTCGGGGAGCACTTACGTTTATTCACGATAAAACCGAACTCCAGACAAACGGGGGGAACGGGGGCAACCCGCAGGTATACCCTGCGGTGGCCTGCCTGCGGTGCGTGAAAACGCAAAGCGCAGCACAGGTCACGACCCACTGCGCCGCGCAGTACGCGCAGTACGCGCAGCACAGCGTCGGAGATACCATCTCCTACACTCCCACACTTAAGAAGGCTTCCTGCGAGGAGCCCTGCGTGTGCTCTTTATTTGGGGCTCCTCGAGGTGTTTACCGTATTTACTCAGCTCCTCGGGTGCATGGGACAAGTCCTCCAGTGTTTGCCATGTGTTGCCCGAGTGTGGGTAACCAACCCACTTGACATAAAACCGAAGTGACCCATCAGCCACTTTCTTGTGCCTCACGATCCTTTCGACTTCATATTCTTGAGTATAGTATTGTCCGAGGTCGTCTTCCAGTGGTGCGTCGTCCGGGACACCTTCGTCGGCGTCGGGGAACTGTGCTGGACTGCGGGTCGTGTGGCGACGCAGCTTGGACACATGGAAGACAGGATGGAGCTTGCTTCCAGGTGGCAAGTCCAACAGGTAGTTGAGGGGACTGGGTCGGGCCGCTATCTTGAACGGTCCTCGGTACTTGGGCAACAACTTCTTTGACTGGGCTTCGGGGACCTTGATGTTGTCGGCGTCCAGGTAGACAAGGTCTCCAACTTCAAAGGAGACATCCTGGTGTCGGCGGTCGTAGTACTTCGCCATCACTTGTTGCGCATCCGTGAGCGCGTCGGCGATCATCTTGTGTCGGACTTGATGATCTTTGACAAAGGCACTTGGTTTGGGAGGCAATCCAGCCGTGGACTCGGTCAGTGTCAAGGAGGTGGGAACATCAGGCTGGAATCCGTAGAGCGCCTCAAAGGGGCTCAAGCCAGTTGTGCTCGACTTGGCGGTGTTGTATGCAAACTCTGCATGACTCAGCTGTATGTCCCAGTCGTCTTGGCTGGTCGAGGCGTATGTCCTCAGGTATTGCTCGAGGGTGCGGATCGTCCGCTCGGACTGTCCATCCGTTTGTTGGTGGTGCGAGGTTGACATGTTCAGCTTGGTGCCGAGATGGTCGAACAGACTTGTCCAAAACAAGGAGGTGAATCGGGGGTCTCGATCACTGACGATGGACTTTGGGAGGCCGTGGTGCTTGAACACATGCTTGAAGAACAGCAGTGCAAGGTCAGGCGCGGAGCATGTCGTCTGGCACGGCACAAAGTGTGCCATCTTGCTGAACCTGTCGACAAAGACAGCGATTGCATCGTGGTCCAACTTGGTCGTCGGTAGATGCGTGATGAGATCCATGGACATGCTGGTCCAGGGGCGGTCGGGAACAGGCAGGGGTTGCAGCAATCCTTGCTCTCGGGTCGTGCGTGACTTGACCATCTTGCAGGTATGGCAGGACTCGATGTACTTCTCGACGGTGCGCTTCATTCCAGGCCAGTATGCGACTTTGGCCAGTCGGTCGTATGTCTTCTCGACTCCAAAGTGTCCAGCGAGGGGCGAGTCGTGGACCTCTTGGAGCAACTTGGTCTTCAACGACGGAATGTCCGGCACACAGACACGGCTGTCCTTCTTCAGGAGGAGCAGGCCATCACGCACTGTGTACTCGGATGATTCGTCGTCCTTGGGGAGCTTAGACACCTTTCGGAACAGTTCTCCGAACTGTTTGTCGTTGGCGATGTTGTCTCGGACAACATCCAGCATCGTGTTGTCGACACTGACAGTCGACTCGTACAGTGACGCCAATTGGTAGTCGGGGCGTCGGGACAGTGCGTCAGGCACCACATTGAGTTTGCCTTTCTGGTATACAACCTCGTAGTTGTACTCGGCGAGGAACTCCATCCATCGCGCTTGGCGTCGGCTCAGGTTCTTCTTGGTGTCGAGGTAACGCAGTGACTGGTGGTCCGTCACAATCTTGAAGGGCTTGGCGGTACCGTGGAGGTACACTCGGAACTTCTGCAGCGCGTAGATGATCGCAAGCTGCTCCTTCTCGTGCACGGGATAGTTGATCTCGTGTTGGGACAGTTTGCGCGACTCGAAGGCAACGGGCCTTCCCTCCTGCATCAAAACAGCTCCCACCGCAAAGTCGGAGGCGTCGGTGTGCACGGAGACATCCGTGTTCGGGTCGAACACAGCGAGGACAGGAGCGTTCGTCAAGGCGTGCTTGAGGGTCTCGAACGCTTGGCGTTGTGGGTGGTCCCACACGAAGGGGCACTCTTTGCGGAGTAGGTCTGTGAGTGGACCGGCAGTGCGCGCCAGATCGGGGATGAATCGGCGGTAGTAGTTGACGAGACCGAGAAACGACTGCACGTCAGAGACGCATGCGAGCGGCGGCCACTCGACCACAGACTTGACCTTGGCGGGGTCGACTTCGATTCCTCTTCCTGAGACAACGTGTCCCAGGAACGGGACTTGATTCTTGAAGAACTCACACTTGGACAGTTTGGCATACAACTTGTGCTCGCGTAGCTTGGCCAGCACGCGGGCGACATGACCTTCATGGGTCGCTTCATCCTTGCTGTACACAAGGATATCATCCAGGTACACGATGACAGAGTTGTCGAGCTCTTGGCGGAACACATCGTTCATCAGCTGCATGAACGTGGCAGGTGCGTTCGTCAATCCGAACGGCAGCACTAGGAACTCGTACAGTCCGTAGCGAGTCCTGAAGGCGGTCTTGTGGACATCATCCTCGTGGATGCGGATCTGATGGTAGCCTGAGCGGAGGTCTATCTTGCTAAAGACCTTTGCTCCACTCAGACGATCCATCAACTCGTCGATCCTGGGCAACGGGTAGGTGTTCTTGATGGTCTGTTTGTTTAGTGCGCGATAGTCGACGCACATCCTGAGATCACCTTCTTTCTTCTTGACAAAGAGCACTGGTGCACCATACGGTGACTGGCTCGGGCGGATGAACCCATGGGCGAGGAGGTCATCCAACTGGCGCTTGAGTTCGTCCATCTCCGTCAGCGACAGTTGGTACGTCGGTCTTGACGGAGGCGACGAGCCTGGTTCGATGTCGATGCGATGATCGACGGTGCGTTGGGGGTGGCAGGCATTGTGGCAACTGGTCGGGGAATACGTCCTTGTACTCGTCGAGCAGCTTGGTCACCACAGGCGGGGGACCGGGACCGGCTTGGTCGGTGTCGTCGACCTCACGCACGACACAGAGGAACGACGTGTCCTTCTTGATCAGCCTCTTGAATTGCATGGCTGAGAGGAGAGGTGGCATGTTGGGTGAGGCCATGCCCTGCAGGACAATGTCAGGGCCAACACGGACAGTGCGGCCTTTCCAGTCGACGACTGGAGTCGGCTCGGCACGAGCAAGCCAGCTCATGCCGAGGATGGCATCGAACTTGGTGTCGATCACTTGGAACAACAGGACAGGATGGTACTTGGGATGGAGGGCCACTCGCAGGACCACTTGGTGTGTGCACTGCTGCACACGATCGTCTGCAAGCGCCACACTCATCGGCGACTTCTTCTTGGTTGCATGTATGTTGAGCTCCTGGAGCAAGCGTCTGCTGACAAAGTTGCAGCTTGCTCCAGAGTCCACCATCATTCGGACGGTGTGACCTTGGACGGTGGCAGGGAGGTACAGCAGGGACTCTTCATGGTCCTCCTGCACAGCCTCCTGCACCATGACTTGACTTGGGGGAACGGGCGACACTTGGTCTTGGTTGGCTTCATCACGGCCACTCGGACATTTTGGATAGGGTTCGGCCATTGCGGGGGCCTGCGGCGTCAGCACGCCATTGCACACGACGTCCACGGCTTGCGGACACATGTCGGAAGCATCCGACACACACGACTTGACAGGGGTGAGGGCACAGGCGGTCCTGTCCCTCAAGGGTTCTTGATTTTCTTTTTTGTTTTGGTTTTCAATTTTGGTTTTCTCTTCACGTTCGTGGAGAGGCAGGCGGCTTGCGCCACCATGCACCTCTCGCACGACGCACAACACTTGGTTTGTTTCTCCTTCGGGGGAGGGGGCGAGGTGAACTTCCTCTGGAGACGCGTGGACTGCATTGAGCAATCCACGGCGTTGGTCTCCTACTAGGGCTCCAGAGCCACCTAGTAGGGTCGGCCGTTTCCCGACTTCATGGGGCACTCCTTGGCCTGGTGTCCCGGTCGGTGACAGAAGAAGCAGGAACCATGGCGGAGGTCCTCCTGCTTCTGTCTGTCCTTGGGGGAGACAGTGGCAGCTTGCTGGAACCGGGAGCGGGGAGGGCCACGAGCCTCCATGGCGTTGACGTCAACGTCCATGGGCTCAGGCATGGGTCTTGCGGGCGGGGCCGGGCGAGGCGGACGGGCTGGGACGTGATGAGACCGATGGCCGCCTGCCAGCTGCGGGTAGAACTGGCGGCCATGGTACTGGACGTTGTCGAGGTTCTCGGCAACGTCCATCATCACGTCCAGGGACTTGCGGGCATCAGGGTTGCTGGCGATGTACTCTCTGATCTTGGGCTTGAGGCCCTTCTGGAAGAGGTACATCGCATCAGCAGAGCCCAGCTCCTCAATCTGGGAGGAGAGGTCTTCAAACTCCTCGATGTAGCGGGTCACAGAACCACGCTGCACGAGAGAGTATAGCTTGTCACGGGCAATGAGTTCAGCATTGGGGCTGCCGAAGCGGCGACGGAGGCGGTCCTTGAAGTCGTCAAACACACCTTCGCTCTGCTCGTCGAACCCTTGGCGGCGGTACCAACGGTACGCCTGGTCCTTTAAGCAGAGCTTGGCGGCGACGATGTGGTGGGTGGGGGCGACTTGGGCAGCATCGAGGTAGTCCTCGAGTTGCTGCAGCCAGTCCTCCACCGAGGAGGAGCGGCTCTTCCCAGTAAACACTGGGGCACGGAAGGTCTTGAGGAAGGCTTCCGGAAGTGGGCGGGGGTTGCTCATGGCAGGGGCAGGCTCCAGGGACAGAGAGGAGAGTCGGTCGGCAAGAGAGGCGGGATCCAGCTTGAGGATCTAGAAAGAGGACAAACAGGACGAAAACAAGACGAGGATTTCCGATGCTACCATGTAACGTCCACTACTGGGACGTTGGGGCAAGACGGGGAGGGAGGGGGTACAAGACAAGACAGGACGGGGCAGAACAGGGCGGTGCTAGGCTACTCTAGCGGACGGGTGAGCTCGGGGAGCACTTACGTTTATTCACGATAAAACCGAACTCCAGACAAACGGGGGGAACGGGGGCAACCCGCAGGTATACCCTGCGGTGGCCTGCCTGCGGTGCGTGAAAACGCAAAGCGCAGCACAGGTCACGACCCACTGCGCCGCGCAGTACGCGCAGTACGCGCAGCACAGCGTCGGAGATACCATCTCCTACAGTCATGGCCTCGACGGGTGGCCTGGTCATGGCCTCGACGGTGGCCTGTATGTTAGAGTCCAAGGGGACTCAACGGCAAAAGAAGAAGTGAGCTCGAAGTGAGCTCAGGGAAAGCAAGGGTAGAGTCCGAAGTGGACTCGGAGAGGGAGCGAGGGAAGCAAAGATCCGTTCAAGATAAGACTTGTCTCGAAATGAGACGTGAGGAACACTCAGAGAATAAAGTAGAAGGCACTTTATTTAGTCCTATTTTGAACGCTAAGGTTCGACTACACATCGCGGGGGTCAGGCTATTTATAGACAAGTCCGGACTTGGCAGCGAAGGGCGGCCAAGGGAGGGAAAAGTGGGCGATCGAGCAGGGCGAAGGGGGCGATGCACGAACGAGGGCCGAGAAGGACCACCGAGACAGGCAGAGAACCAAAGCGAGAGAGGCGCAAGCAAAAGCGAAGCACCTGGCAGGAGAAACGTGCAAAGGCGAAGCAATGTGACTCAACGTCCAAGAAGCGGATTGGTCAAGTATAAGGTTGGGGCAAATGCATGCGAGATGAACAAGAGATCGGGGCGGTCAGGCAGGTCATGAGTCACCGGTGGGGGGACACATGACCGGCAGCCGAATTGCAACCAATCGCAGCAAGGCGCGTGCACAAACAAACCGGCGCGTGCGAAGAAGACAAAGGAAGCGGAGCAGCGCGGGGAAAACGGAAGTGCGGAAGGAGCGGAAAATGACAGGCAAAAGGCGGAAAATTGGAGGGGAACTGCAAAGCTACACACAAACAAACAGAAAGGCAAAAGAACAGCCAAGTGTGCAGTCAAAGTGGAGAACAAGCAGAAGCTATCCCTAACATCATCCCCTTCCTTAGCGACGAACTCCGGGCGTCGCCTTCGGCTTTGAGGGATAGCGAAGGTGGAAGTCAGCAACAAGATCAGTGGCGTGGGAAACATTGGCAGCGGGCTCCCAAGACCGGTCAGTCTCGGAATAGCCCTTCCACTGAACCAAGTACTGTAAGCGACCACGGAAGAGCCGAGAATCGAGAACAGTCTCGACCTCAAACTCTTCCTGGGAGTCAACAAGAATGGGTGGAGGTTCGGGTTGGGTGAACTCGGGAACAATGTCCTTCGTTCGGGGTTCAAGGAGGGATACATGAAAGACGGGGTGGACTTTGAGTGTGGAAGGGAGTTTAAGTTCAAAGGCAACGGGGTTGATGCGGCGAAGAACTTTAAAGGGGCCAAGCTTTTTCTGATCAAGCTTGTTGGAGGGACGAAGGGTGCGGATGTGGCGACGATCAAGAAAAACGAGGTCGCCAACGGAGATGTCGGGAGTGGGGAGACGGGATTTGTTGGCCTGCAAAGTGTAGGACTCTTGGGCAACCCGGAGGTTGGCCTTGAGATCCTCGAGAACGGTCTGAAGTCGGTCGACACGTTCTTCGGCAGAGGGCACAACAGAAGGATCACGGATGATGGAGGGATCAAAAATGGGGTGATGGCCATGGACTGCAAAGAAGGGAGTCATGCCAGTGGAGGTGTTTTCCGAGTTGTTGTAAGTGAACTCGGCAAGGGGAAGGTGAAGGGTCCAGTCGTCTTGCAGGTAATTGCAATGGATACGCAAATACTGCTCGATGACCTGGTTGAGAACCTCGGTCGAACCGTCGGTCTCGGGGTGGAAGGCAGAAGAAAGGGAAATCTTCGTCTTCAGAAGCTCATTGAAGCGCCTCCAGAAGGCCGAAGTAAACTGAGTTCCTCGGTCCGAAACAATAGACCGGGGACAACCATGCAAGCGGAAGATGTGGGAGAGGAAGAGTTCGGCGGTTTGCTCGCCTGTAACCGTCTTCGTGGTGGGCACAAAGTGTGCTTGTTTGGACAGGCGGTCCTTAACCACGAAGATGGAGTCAAAGCCGTTCGAAGGTGGGAGATCCGTGATGAAGTCCATCGACAGGTCCCACCAACGTTCGGAAGGAACGGGGAGAGGATGAAGTAAACCATAAGGGGAGTGACGGGACGGCTTGGCTCGCTGGCACGCTTCACAATTAGCAATGAAGCGACGCACAGACTTACGAAGCCGGGGCCAGTGAAAGTCCCGGGAGATGAGCTCAACGGTCTTGGCAAGACCAAAGTGACCAGCGGCAGCGGAGCAGTGACGTTGCTCAAACACTTTGAGCTGGAGCTCGGGGGAAGGGACAACGATCAGGTCTTTAAAGTAAAGGAGACCGTCACGGAAGGAGTAATCGCCATCAAGACGTTTGGCGTTAAAGTCAGAAAGAAGGGAACAAGAAAGGGTGGCAGCTCGAATCTCGGAAAGAAAAGTCGGGATTCGAGCCGATAACAGGTGATGCTGTCGAGAGAAATAGACTCGAACAGCTGAAGGAAGTTGGTGGAGTGGAGGGAGTCACCAGGCTTTATCTCAAAGTCAGAACGGCGACTGAGAGCATCGGCTTTGGTGTTGAGGCGACCAGGGCGGTGGTAAATGCGAAAAGCAAAGTCAGAAAGGAATTGGGCCCACCGGAACTGGCGGCGAGAAAGTTGGGAAGCGGAAGTGAACCGGGTGAGGTTCTGATGATCAGAGAAAACAAGAGTGGGATGATCGGGGTCGGCAGCCATCAAGTAATGACGCCAGGCAGTAAAGGAATCGACAATAGGCAAGGAGCTCTTTGTCGTGGGTGTCATAATTCACCTCGGCGGGACGGAATTGCCGAGAGTGAAAAGCAACGGGGTGAAGAGCGCCGTCAGGGTCAAACTGAGAAAGGACGGCACCCAGAGCAAAGTCAGAAGCATCGGGCTCGATGACAGCGGGTTTAGAGAAATCAAAGTATCGAAGAATAGGTGCGGAAGTGAATGAACGTTTAAGAGAATCAAAAGCCTCTTGGGCCTCGGGAGACCAAGAGAAGGTGGAGGATTTGGTAGGTGAGGGAAGTCAAAGGACGAGCAAGTGCGGAAAAGTCCTTGACGAAGCGGCGGTAAAAGTTTGCGAAACCAATAAAGACTTGGATATCGCGAGCAGAAGAGGGAACAGGCCAAAGGGAAACGGCCTCGACCTTGGCAGGGTCCATTTTGATGCCATCGGCAGAAATGATCATGCCGAGAAAGTCAACTTCAGAAAGGTCAAAAGAACACTTGGCCGGATTGACCTTAAGGGAGTGTTCACGAAGGCGAGAAAGAACAAGCTTAACATGCTCCTCATGCTCCTGGGGATCTTTTGAGAAGATCAGGATGTCGTCAAGATAAATGACAACACAGACACCAAGGAGGTCCGAGAAGATGTCGTTCATAAAAAACTGAAAAGCAGCGGGGGCATTCGAAAGACCAAAGGGGATAACATTGTACTCGTAATGAGCCAGATTTGCAAACAAAAGCAGTCTTCCACTCATCGCCCTTCTTGACACGAACCAAGTGGTAAGCATCAGGAAGGTCAAGGTGTGAGAAGACGCGGGCAGAAGAAAGTTTATCCAGAAGATCCTGGAAGAGGGGAAGAGGGTAACGGTTCTTCTTCGTGATGGCATTGAGGCCCCGGTAGTCGACGCAAAGGCGAAGACCACCATTGGGCTTCTTCACGAAGAAGCAGGGAGCACCAACGGGAGAAGAGGATTTGGAGATCCAACCACGTGCGAGGGCGTTGGTCAGATACTCCGAAAGAGCAGATTCCTCGGCCGGGGACAAAGGATAGACTTTCCCCGGCTTTGGCAAACGAGGTTCCTTTCCATCCTCGGTCCGTACAAACTCAATAGACAAGTCATACGGACGGTGAGGAGGCAAGGAAGAAGGAGGGTCAGACTTGAGGCTGAAAACGTCGCCAAACTCATTGTATTTGAGCGGGACACCTCGAGAGTCAACAGGGGTGCCAGACTCGGCATACACCTTCGTCGTGAGCACGGACCTTATCGACACCGTAGGATACGTCTCCGGCGAAGGAGGACGGATATCCATTTGGGCAGCGAAAATGTCGAGCTTGTCTTCCCGTGCAAGACGGAGAAGACTCGCCGCATTAACGAGCTCAATGTCGGGTGAAGATAAAGCCGTTGGCTCTTCAGAAAGCGAAGCAGAGTCAAGGCGGGAAGAAAGGGAAGGCGAAGTGCCAAAGGAGGGAACCGGTGTAAGGGAAGGACCGGAGGGAGGAGGAGTCAAAGGCGAAGTGCCCGAAGGGGGAGGCGAAGAGCCGGAAGGGGACGAAGTGTCCAAGGAAGAAGCAGAGACATCCGCGAGGATGTGTCCATCAGCAAGGCAAGAGGGATCGGAGAATGAAAGGGAGAGGGACTTCCAATTGACAACTGGATTATGCAAGCGCATCCAGGGAAGACCAAGAGTGATGGGAGTGGTGGAGAGTCGAGTCACAAGAAAAGAAATCGACTCGGTGTGGGAACCAATGGTCAACGTCACAGGAACGGTTTGGAAACGAATGAAACCGGCCGAAGAACCATCAGCAAGGGAAACGGAGTAAGGAGTAGAAAGAGGGATAAGAGAGAGTTTATGGAGATCCGCAAAGGCAGGATCAATGAGGGCAAGAGCGGTGCATCCATCATCAATAAAGACAGAAAGGGAGATGGAGACCGGGCCAGAAAGACTCATGACGATAAGAGTGGCCGGAAGAAGAAGCTTATCGTCCGATAATGACGAGTCAGAGGGGGAAGATGTTCGTATCGCCGAACAGACCACCTCGCTTACTTGCGAGGTGCTGCTCGGCTGTGGGCATTTCCCGAGTTCCGTTTGACCAGAACCGGGCACTGCTGAACATCGCGACTGCCGGGACAAGACTTTTCCCCGCAGTACAAGCAGAGACCCTGCTCACGACGTCGCTTTTTCTCGACGTCGGAGAGCTTAGCAGGGCGGACCGAGACAGAGTCAAGGTCCATGGGAGTGGGTGCAGAAGAGGAGGAAGAAGAAACATGCGCGGGAGAATGGTGGTGATGGGGAGCAGAGCGAGAAGAAGGAGGAGGAGGTTGGGAACGGGAGGAGATCCTTGAGACGATGGAGGGCATCGTCGTACTCGACCGCTGCCTTGATCAACTCAGGCAGGGAAGCGGGAGCGGGGCGGAGACCGATGAGGTGGAACTTGACCTCAGACTTCAAACCCTCCTTGAAGAAGTGCATCTTGGTGGGTTCATCAGTCTGGACGCGGGCGGCGAGCTGGACGAAGCGGGTGGCGAAGGCTTGGCAGGACTTGAGCTGGACCAAGCGCTTGAGGTCGTTCAAGGCCTTATCTTGCGAGGAGGCCGTGTCCTCACCGAAGGTCGACTTGAGGGCAACTTCAAAATCCGCGAAGGAAGCCGGGAAGCGGTTGGCCATGTAGAAGGCGGCCTCGTACCACTTGAAGGCTTCACCGCGGAGGAAGGAGGTGGCGTACAGGACCTTCTGGCGCTCGGGCGCGAAGAAGGCAGGATCGGCGAGGAAGACGAGGTGGCACTGGGCGAGGAAGGCCGTCGTTCTCATCGCGGGAACCTAGGAACTCCTTGGGCTTGTTGACCTGGTAGACCTGGCGGGGAGCGGCGGCGGGAGCTTGCAGATCTTGGATCTGACGATGGAGAGCAGCGTTCTGGGTCATGAGGGCGTTCATACGCTCCTCCATGCGCGCCAGATACGCGTTGAGGTCTGCAGGGGGTGCAGCAGGCTCAGCCATCGGATCGACGAGGGAAAGAGAGGCGAAAGAAGAAGAAAGGCCGGGAAGCCAAGAGGGAGCGTTCAAAATGATGTTAGAGTCCGAAGGGGACTCAACGGCAAAAGAAGAAGTGAGCTCGAAGTGAGCTCAGGGAAGGCAAGGGTAAAGTCCGAAGTGGACTCGGAGAGGGAGCGAGGGAAGCAAAGATCCGTTCAAGATAAGACTTGTCTCGAAATGAGACGTGAGGAACACTCAGAGAATAAAGTAGAAGGCACTTTATTTAGTCCTATTTTGAACGCTGAGGTTCGACTACACATCGCGGGGGTCAGGCTATTTATAGACAAGTCCGGACTTGGCAGCGAAGGGCGGCCAAGGGAGGGAAAAGTGGGCGATCGAGCAGGGCGAAGGGGGCGATGCACGAACGAGGGCCGAGAAGGACCACCGAGACAGGCAGAGAACCAAAGCGAGAGAGGCGCAAGCAAAAGCGAAGCACCTGGCAGGAGAAACGTGCAAAGGCGAAGCAATGTGACTCAACGTCCAAGAAGCGGATTGGTCAAGTATAAGGTTGGGGCAAATGCATGCGAGATGAACAAGAGATCGGGGCGGTCAGGCAGGTCATGAGTCACCGGTGGGGGGACACATGACCGGCAGCCGAATTGCAACCAATCGCAGCAAGGCGCGTGCACAAACAAACCGGCGCGTGCGAAGAAGACAAAGGAAGCGGAGCAGCGCGGGGAAAACGGAAGTGCGGAAGGAGCGGAAATGGCAGGCAAAAGGCGGAAAATTGGAGGGGAACTGCAAAGCTACACACAAACAAACAGAAAGGCAAAAGAACAGCCAAGTGTGCAGTCAAAGTGGAGAACAAGCAGAAGCTATCCCTAACAGGGTCCGAGGTTGACAATCGCGTTGATGATCGAGACTTGGACGGCCTTGGAGATGGCTGTCGGTGTGCGCGAGAGCACGTCGGCGACCTTGTTCCACGAGCCGGGGATCCACTGGATCTCGAGGTCAAAGTCCAGCATCGTGTCGATGGCTCGCTGTTGGCGCTTGTTGAGGGTCTTGGAGTCGAGGATGTGCTTGAGCGCCTTCTGGTCGGTGTGGAGGAAGACTTTGCGGCCGACGAGGTAGTTCTTGAACTTGTCGAGGTGGCGGGTGATCGACAGCAACTCGCCGTTGTAGGGCGAGTAGTTGAGCTCGGATCCGTGCAGTTTCTGCGAGTTGAAGGCGATGGGGCGCACTGTGCCGGATCCGTCCATGTCCTGGCCGATCCATCCACCAATCGATGCGCTTGACTCGGACCAGTCGGTGAAGAGGTGAATGTCTTTGTCCGGGTTGACCATGTGCAGCGACTGAGGCGAGAGCAACTTGAGCTGCTCGAAGGCGGCGATGGCGTTGTCGTCCCAGACGACGGACTTGGTCGAGTTGGCAGAGCGGGTGGTGATCAGTGTCGAGAGTGGACCGGCGAGGGCAGCGTAGCCGGGGACAAAGCTCATGATGGTGTTGGTCAAGCCGAGGAAGCTGCGGAGTTCGTGTTCAGTCGTTGGTCGCGGGTAGTTCTTGATGGCGTCGATGCGCGAGGGATGCACTTGGATGCGTCCTTCGCCGATGATGAAGCCGAGATAGGTGACGGTCGAGTTGAAGAACGAACACTTCTCGGGTCGGATCTTGAAGCCGTGTCGGTGGATCTTGTCGAGGACCAGTTCGATGTGGCGGATGTGCTGGTCCTCGTCCTCGGATGCAATCAGGATGTCGTCGATGTAGACAAACACAAAATCGTCGATGTATTCGCGGAAGATGTCGTTCATCGCGGCTTGGAACACGGAGGGACTGTTGGCGAGGCCGAAGGGCATCACAAGCCACTCAAAGTGGCCGTACTTGGTCCTGAAGGCCGTCTTGGGGGTGTCGGCGTCGGCAATGCGGATCTGGTGGAATCCGCGTTGCAAGTCGAGCTTGGAGAAGACACGGCACTTGGACAGGCGGTCGATGATCTCGCGCATGTTGGGCAGCGCGGTGCGGTCCTTGACGGTGATCTTGTTGAGGGCGCGGAAGTCAAAGACGAGTCGGAACTTGTCGCCCTGCTTGACCCAGAAGATCGGTGCGCCGAAGGGCGAGACGGACTTGCGGATGTGGCCGATTCGGAGCAATCGGTCGAGTTCGTCTTTGAGTCGAGCGAGTTCTTCGGCCGACATCTGGTAGAGCGACGACCAAGTTGACTTGGCAGAGTCGTCGAGTCGGATGTTCATGTCGATGCCGGGTCGGTGAGGCGGGAGTTCCTTGAGTTCGTTGAAGGCATCGCGGTACTTTGCAATGATGGATCGGTGTTCGGGGGTCAGTGGTTCGAGGACACGGGCGAGTTGGGCAACGGGGTCGTAGGGTTCAACAGCAACTGTATTCAAGTCACTGCTCAGAGTACAAACATACACGGCGCCGGGAGTCGAGGCGAGTGCGTTGATCTGCTGGGTCGACATGTGGTACTGGAATCGGAGTTCGAGGGTCGTGAGTGGCATTCCGGAGTCGGGTCGCGATGCCGTCCAAGTGTGGTGCTTCCCGTCGATCGAGAACTTGATTCGGTTGGAGGGCCAGTCGATCTCGGGGTTGGTCTGGTCGAGCCAGTTCTTGCCGAGGATGACGTCCCAGGTGAGTGGCGCGGTGAAGAGGTTGATGCGGGCGTGGTAATCGTGGATGGTGAGGTCGACGGGATCGGTGACGGAGGACGGGAAGGACTTGCCGTTGGGCATCGTGACGGCGTTGGCGGTGGTCTTGGTTCGAAGGTCGAGGGTCGAGGCGAGGGTCTCGGAGATGTGCGAGTTAGTCGCACCAGGGTCGATGAGGACGGTGATCGGGGAGCCGTTGAGGGTGGCGTCGATCACAAGCAGTCCCTTGCCGTGATTGGCGGCAATGCGGTGGGGTTCGTCGATGAGAGAGTTGATCAGGTGGGGTCCGGTGGCGAGAGTCAATAGTTCAGCGTCGGGGGTCGGAGTCGGGTGGCGGCAACTCGCCGGGTCCTTCAGAGGTCGTAGGATCCAGGGGTTGCCGCCTCGTCGTTTCCCTGATCTTCGTAGAAGGTGGCCTGGTCGGCGGTCTCGACGATGGCGTTGATGCGGGGCTGGTTCAAGGGACACTGCGAGGCGATGTGGCCGAACTTGCGGCAGCGGAAGCAGCCTCCGTTACGGCGGAGATACTCCTTCTCGCGGTCGGTGAGCTTCTTGATCGGGCGCATGTCGACGTTGTCGAGGTCCATGGCGTTGGGGTCACGTGCGGGAGGCTGGGTTGGCTGGAAGGCGGGACGAGGAGGACGGACCATTGGGCGGAACTGCGGCTGGCCAGGTGGAGCGCGGAAGAGAGGAGGTCGCTGGAACGGGAGCTCGCGGAAGGGTTGGTCCCGGATCGGAGCGCGAGAGGGCTGCTGCATCAGTGGCTGCGATTGACCCATGATGGACTCGTATCGCTCGGCGAGGGCCATGGCATCTTCGAGGGTGGCTGCGTTGGAGTCAAGCTTCCATTCGACTTCGATGCGCACCCTGTGCTTGAGCTTGGTGAGGTAACGCTGCAGGTTCTGGCGGTTGTTGCTGAAGTGGGGCAGCTCGAGGAGGAGATCGCGGAAACGGGAGTTGAACTGCTCGACGGAGCCGGTGTGGCGCAGTGCTTCGAACTCATCCTCGGTGGTGCGCAGCGAGGTGGACGGAAGGAAGGTGTCGCGGACGAGGGACAGGACGGCGGCCGGGGTCAGGTTGTCGAGTTGCTTGCCCTGGGACCAGAGGCGCCACCAGGTCTTGGCCTTGCCCTTGAGGTTCATGGCGACGGTGGCGACGGCGGTGGCGTCATCGAGACTGTGGAAGGCAATGTACTCGGTCATTGAGAAGACAAACTCGTCAACGACAGCAGCCTTACGCTCGCCAGTGAAGGCGTCGGGGAGCGGGATCTTGGGACGCTTGAAACCGGGAGGGACGGTGGGGAGATTCGGCTGGGCGGTCAGGGCGGAGAGGACCAGGGCGCGGTCCTCGAGCGAGAGTTGCTCAAGGGCCTGGAGGCGGGCATTGACGGCGGGATCGTCCGATGCTACCATGTCAGATCACGGGAT
Organism: Polychytrium aggregatum; assembly: GCF_025602895.1. Classification (NCBI taxonomy): domain Eukaryota; kingdom Fungi; phylum Chytridiomycota; class Chytridiomycetes; order Polychytriales; genus Polychytrium; species Polychytrium aggregatum. Next base: position 50,696 of record NW_026516310.1, on the reverse strand, counting down.
CAAGAGGAAGTCAAAAGAAGAAGATAGAGAAGGGTTTTATTGATCTTAGCGAGTCTAGGATCTAGAGTCAAGTGTGTCTGGGGTCGAAGGTGATGACCAGAAACATGAGCGGGCGAAGGCGGGCTATTTATCTGTCTGGCGATCCCGGAGGCGAAGCCTGCCGCAGCGGGGGCGAAGCAGCGGAGGCGGCGGGACAGCAGCCAGGCAGCAGCGGCTAACCGGAGAAACATGTGAAAGTCTGACAAATGCTCGGTGGCTGACAAATGCGGGTGACACAGCGTTTGACTAATGCATGGTCGATGACAAATGCAGGGAACACAGAGCGGCGTGTGCAACATGAGAGCAAGGAAAAAGGAAAGGCGTCACAGGACAAAGGAAAAGGAAAGTGTGCGACGCAAACAGTGACACAAGTGCGACGGTGCAGCCAAGCGGGGAGAGGGATCTGTGACATCCCCCCCAGAAAAATTGTGCTCAAGTCAAACCATCAATTTTTCGATCCCGAGTTGCGTTGCACTTGTGCTTGGCAAAGGTCGATCAGTGTGTCCATTTCCGGAAGGTTGCGGTTGCGGCTGAGGAAGTCGTGGATGTCTGCGAGTCCTCCATCCAAGAGTTCGGCCAGTGGTGCCCACGAGTCGTACGATGGGTCGTATCCCTGCCAGCGGAGCAGGAACTCGTGTCGATATCCAGGCAGTCGACGTCGTCGGTTGATCCTGTGTCCAATGATCGCTTCGAACACTGATTCGTCGTTGTGGTTGGGTCCGGGTTCGTCAAACACAAGTTGGTCGGTCGATGGTGTGTTGTACGGGACGAGGGCGGAAGCTGGGAGTTCGGTTGTAAATCGGAGGGTCCTCGGGAGTCGAAGTCGATATCCAGTCGTCCCGATCTTCTCGATGATCTTGAAGGGTCCCAAGTACGGCATCCGCATCTTGGAGGGTGTGACGTCGTCCGTGCTGAAGTGGTACGCGGTCGTGTCGATCAGGACTTGGTCGCCAATGTCGTAGCTGATATCGCGTCGATGTCGGTTGGCGTAGTACAGGGCCCGGTCCTGGGCCTTGCCGATGTTGTCCGAGACCAAGTCCAGAGTCGCTTGCATCTCCTCGATCGACTGTGCTGCGGGGTTGGACTCGGCGATGATGTCGGTGTTGGCAGGAGTGCGAGGATGCTGACCGTGCATCAGGAAGAAGGGCGAATGTCCAGTCGATGCTGAGTTGTGTGAGTTGAGCGCGAACTGGATGTACGGCACTTGATCGATCCAGCGGGAGCCGAGGGCCAGAGTCGAACAGCGGATGGCCTCGGCGGCGGTTGCCACAAAGCGTTCGACTTGTCCGGCGGCCTCGTGGTGGTGGGCAAAGGCGATCCGGAGTTCGGTCTTGAGCAGAACGTTGAGTCCTGTCCAGAAGGCCGACCGGAAGCGTGTGTCGTGATCGGAGATGAAAGTGCCGGCGAGTCCAAAGTGCACAAAGACATCGCGGAAGTACTGGCGGGCGACGTCTTCGGCCGAGTCGGTCTTGTTTCCAGGAACCAGGACGACGTACTTGGTGAGGGAGTCGACAAAGATCGTGATCGAGTTGAAGGTGCGTCCCGAGAGTGAGTCCGAGGATGAAGTCGAGGGCGACAGTGTCCATCTTGCGGGTGGCCACAGGGATCCGGGAGAAGTGACCGTATGCTTGTTGTCGTCGGATCTTGGCTCGCTGGCAGATGTCGCAGTGCGAGACCCACTCGGCAATGTCCTTGGACATGGCGGGCCAGTAGTAGTGGGTCGAGATGGCCTTGTAGAGCGTGTTGGTGCCGGGGTGAGCTGCACAGACAGAGTCGTGGTGGTCCTTGATGATCGAGATGCGGAGGTCCTTATCGGGGATGCAGATGCGGGTCGAGTCGAAGTAGAGAATCCCGTGTCGGAGTGAGAAGCGGTGCAGCTGTGCCTTCATCCACGGCTTGAGTCCGTCGGTCGAGTTGTCGCGGAGGGCCGAGATCAGTGCTGGCAGGATCGGGTCGGAGCTGTACTGAGTGCGGATGGTGTCCAAGAGATCGTCGGGCGAGGGTCCGAGGTTGACAATCGCGTTGATGATCGAGACTTGGACGGCCTTGGAGATGGCTGTCGGTGTGCGCGAGAGCACGTCGGCGACCTTGTTCCACGAGCCGGGGATCCACTGGATCTCGAGGTCAAAGTCCAGCATCGTGTCGATGGCTCGCTGTTGGCGCTTGTTGAGGGTCTTGGAGTCGAGGATGTGCTTGAGCGCCTTCTGGTCGGTGTGGAGGAAGACTTTGCGGCCGACGAGGTAGTTCTTGAACTTGTCGAGGTGGCGGGTGATCGACAGCAACTCGCCGTTGTAGGGCGAGTAGTTGAGCTCGGATCCGTGCAGTTTCTGCGAGTTGAAGGCGATGGGGCGCACTGTGCCGGATCCGTCCATGTCCTGGCCGATCCATCCACCAATCGATGCGCTTGACTCGGACCAGTCGGTGAAGAGGTGAATGTCTTTGTCCGGGTTGACCATGTGCAGCGACTGAGGCGAGAGCAACTTGAGCTGCTCGAAGGCGGCGATGGCGTTGTCGTCCCAGACGACGGACTTGGTCGAGTTGGCAGAGCGGGTGGTGATCAGTGTCGAGAGTGGACCGGCGAGGGCAGCGTAGCCGGGGACAAAGCTCATGATGGTGTTGGTCAAGCCGAGGAAGCTGCGGAGTTCGTGTTCAGTCGTTGGTCGCGGGTAGTTCTTGATGGCGTCGATGCGCGAGGGATGCACTTGGATGCGTCCTTCGCCGATGATGAAGCCGAGATAGGTGACGGTCGAGTTGAAGAACGAACACTTCTCGGGTCGGATCTTGAAGCCGTGTCGGTGGATCTTGTCGAGGACCAGTTCGATGTGGCGGATGTGCTGGTCCTCGTCCTCGGATGCAATCAGGATGTCGTCGATGTAGACAAACACAAAATCGTCGATGTATTCGCGGAAGATGTCGTTCATCGCGGCTTGGAACACGGAGGGACTGTTGGCGAGGCCGAAGGGCATCACAAGCCACTCAAAGTGGCCGTACTTGGTCCTGAAGGCCGTCTTGGGGGTGTCGGCGTCGGCAATGCGGATCTGGTGGAATCCGCGTTGCAAGTCGAGCTTGGAGAAGACACGGCACTTGGACAGGCGGTCGATGATCTCGCGCATGTTGGGCAGCGCGGTGCGGTCCTTGACGGTGATCTTGTTGAGGGCGCGGAAGTCAAAGACGAGTCGGAACTTGTCGCCCTGCTTGACCCAGAAGATCGGTGCGCCGAAGGGCGAGACGGACTTGCGGATGTGGCCGATTCGGAGCAATCGGTCGAGTTCGTCTTTGAGTCGAGCGAGTTCTTCGGCCGACATCTGGTAGAGCGACGACCAAGTTGACTTGGCAGAGTCGTCGAGTCGGATGTTCATGTCGATGCCGGGTCGGTGAGGCGGGAGTTCCTTGAGTTCGTTGAAGGCATCGCGGTACTTTGCAATGATGGATCGGTGTTCGGGGGTCAGTGGTTCGAGGACACGGGCGAGTTGGGCAACGGGGTCGTAGGGTTCAACAGCAACTGTATTCAAGTCACTGCTCAGAGTACAAACATACACGGCGCCGGGAGTCGAGGCGAGTGCGTTGATCTGCTGGGTCGACATGTGGTACTGGAATCGGAGTTCGAGGGTCGTGAGTGGCATTCCGGAGTCGGGTCGCGATGCCGTCCAAGTGTGGTGCTTCCCGTCGATCGAGAACTTGATTCGGTTGGAGGGCCAGTCGATCTCGGGGTTGGTCTGGTCGAGCCAGTTCTTGCCGAGGATGACGTCCCAGGTGAGTGGCGCGGTGAAGAGGTTGATGCGGGCGTGGTAATCGTGGATGGTGAGGTCGACGGGATCGGTGACGGAGGACGGGAAGGACTTGCCGTTGGGCATCGTGACGGCGTTGGCGGTGGTCTTGGTTCGAAGGTCGAGGGTCGAGGCGAGGGTCTCGGAGATGTGCGAGTTAGTCGCACCAGGGTCGATGAGGACGGTGATCGGGGAGCCGTTGAGGGTGGCGTCGATCACAAGCAGTCCCTTGCCGTGATTGGCGGCAATGCGGTGGGGTTCGTCGATGAGAGAGTTGATCAGGTGGGGTCCGGTGGCGAGAGTCAATAGTTCAGCGTCGGGGGTCGGAGTCGGGTGGCGGCAACTCGCCGGGTCCTTCAGAGGTCGTAGGATCCAGGGGTTGCCGCCTCGTCGTTTCCCTGATCTTCGTAGAAGGTGGCCTGGTCGGCGGTCTCGACGATGGCGTTGATGCGGGGCTGGTTCAAGGGACACTGCGAGGCGATGTGGCCGAACTTGCGGCAGCGGAAGCAGCCTCCGTTACGGCGGAGATACTCCTTCTCGCGGTCGGTGAGCTTCTTGATCGGGCGCATGTCGACGTTGTCGAGGTCCATGGCGTTGGGGTCACGTGCGGGAGGCTGGGTTGGCTGGAAGGCGGGACGAGGAGGACGGACCATTGGGCGGAACTGCGGCTGGCCAGGTGGAGCGCGGAAGAGAGGAGGTCGCTGGAACGGGAGCTCGCGGAAGGGTTGGTCCCGGATCGGAGCGCGAGAGGGCTGCTGCATCAGTGGCTGCGATTGACCCATGATGGACTCGTATCGCTCGGCGAGGGCCATGGCATCTTCGAGGGTGGCTGCGTTGGAGTCAAGCTTCCATTCGACTTCGATGCGCACCCTGTGCTTGAGCTTGGTGAGGTAACGCTGCAGGTTCTGGCGGTTGTTGCTGAAGTGGGGCAGCTCGAGGAGGAGATCGCGGAAACGGGAGTTGAACTGCTCGACGGAGCCGGTGTGGCGCAGTGCTTCGAACTCATCCTCGGTGGTGCGCAGCGAGGTGGACGGAAGGAAGGTGTCGCGGACGAGGGACAGGACGGCGGCCGGGGTCAGGTTGTCGAGTTGCTTGCCCTGGGACCAGAGGCGCCACCAGGTCTTGGCCTTGCCCTTGAGGTTCATGGCGACGGTGGCGACGGCGGTGGCGTCATCGAGACTGTGGAAGGCAATGTACTCGGTCATTGAGAAGACAAACTCGTCAACGACAGCAGCCTTACGCTCGCCAGTGAAGGCGTCGGGGAGCGGGATCTTGGGACGCTTGAAACCGGGAGGGACGGTGGGGAGATTCGGCTGGGCGGTCAGGGCGGAGAGGACCAGGGCGCGGTCCTCGAGCGAGAGTTGCTCAAGGGCCTGGAGGCGGGCATTGACGGCGGGATCGTCCGATGCTACCATGTCAGATCACGGGATCAAGAGGAAGTCAAAAGAAGAAGATAGAGAAGGGTTTTATTGATCTTAGCGAGTCTAGGATCTAGAGTCAAGTGTGTCTGGGGTCGAAGGTGATGACCAGAAACATGAGCGGGCGAAGGCGGGCTATTTATCTGTGTTAGGGTCTGGGACTGGGAAGGACGGGGTCGTGGAGCGAGGAACGGGGTCGTGGAGACTGGGCAAGAAGCTTGGGAGAGGTTCACTCGCCTGGGAAGGGCCGGGCGAGGGAAGTGGTTTATTTATCTGGTTTCTCATGGTACATGACTGTGGGAACAATAAACGGGACTGGACAGACGCGCTCGTGTACCCCAAACGCGGTCAGGCATGCTGGATCGGGAAGCGTGTCACACCTGGTTCCAGCCGTGGGAAAGTGCGGTTTGAACCCTGACATCCCCCCCAGAAAAATTTGCGGTCGCGCCTGGGTCAAATTTTTCGACTCTGGACGCGATCTCGACAGACCCTGGTAAGTTCGTTTGCTTCTGGCGTGTTGGGGTGGGCGTCCAGGAAGTCCAGCAGCGAGTCGGGGGCATTAGCCAGGAGGACTTCGAGCGGCTCCCAGGAGTCGAAGGAGTCGTCGTAGCCAGTCCAGCTAACGAGGAACTGGTGCCTTTTCTTCATGTTCTTCGTGTAGCGTCGGTCCATGCGGTGGGCCCGAAGTGTTTCCACCTCGAACTCGTCGTTCTCGTCAGCAGGTGGGTTCGTATACAGGACCTGTTCGGGAGGTGGAGCCCTATAGGGGACGAGGGCTGCCGTGGGAAACTCTGGTGAGAATCTGACGGTGGACGGGAGCTCTAACCTGTATCCATTTGAACCAATCTTCTCCAACACCTTGTAGGGACCGACGTAGGGTAGCTGGAGCTTGGACGGGTCGATGTCGTCGTGGTCGAAGTGGTAAGTGGCCGTATTGATCAGGACCTGGTCGCCGATGTTGTACTGGATGTCGGTCCTGTGAAGGTTCGCATAGTAACTTGCTTTGTCTTGCGCCTTCTTCAGGTTCTCGACGACGACATCGACCGTGGCTTGCATCTCCTCTACGGACTGGGCCACTGGGTCCGTCGTGCCGACTACTGCGAGGTTGGCCGGCGACCTGGGATGCTGTCCGTGGAGGAGGTAGAAGGAGGAATATCCGGTCGAGGAGGAGGTATGGTTGTTGATGGCGAATTGCACGTAGGGAAGTTGTGCGAGCCAGTTTGTTTTGAACGTGTGGGCTGAGCATCTGATTGCTTCTACCACCACAGGCACGAATCGTTCCACTTGGCCTGCGGCTTCATGGTGGTAGGCGAAGGCGATCCGGAGCTGGGTCTTCAGGATTTCGCTGAGCCTACCCCAGAAGGCCGACCGGAAGCGGGGGTCCCGGTCGGTGACGAAGGTTCCCGCCAGGCCAAAGTGGACGAAAACGTCCTCAAAGTACTGTCTGGCAACGTCTTGGGCCGTGTCGTTCTTGGAGCCAGGTACGAGGACGACGTACTTCGTCAGTACGTCGACGAAGAGGGTGACGGTGTTGTACGTCTTGCCGGAGTGTGGGTCGGTGACAGCGGGTAGACCAAGGATGAAGTCGATGGCGATGACATCCATCTTGCGAGTGGGCGGTGGGACCTTGGTGAAGTGACCATATGCCTGCTGACGCCTTATCTTTGATCTTTGACAGACGTCACAGTGGGACACCCAGGAGGATACATCCTTGGACATCGAGGGCCAATGGTAATGGGCGGCGAGGGACTTGAGGAGGACATTGGTGCCGGGATGTGCGGCGCAGAGGGAGTCGTGGAACTGACTAATGATCTTTCGTTTTAGGTCCCCCCCAGCTACACAGACACGGTGGCCGTCAAACAGGATGACGCCGTTGTCTAGGGAGAACCTGTGGAGCTGAGCCCGCATCCAGGGCTTGAGGACCGAGGGATCGTTGGTGGTGAGTGCTTGATGGATGAGGGACAGTGCTGCATCTTGGGAGTAGTGGGACTTGATCTCGTCGGTGAGCAGTGTGGGATCGGGGCCGAAAGCTTGGATGGCGTTGATGATTGACACTTGTACTTCCTTGCTCTGGTTGTGTGGCATTCTCGACAACGCATCCGCCACCTTGTTCCAGGATCCGGGGATCCACTCGATCTCAAGGTCGAAATCAAGCATGGTGGCGACGGCACGCTGCTGTCGCCGGTTCAGGTTCTTGGAGTCCAGGATGTGCCTCAAGGCTTTCTGGTCCGTGTGAAGGTGGACTTTTCTGCCGGTGAGATACCCTCGGAATTTCTCGAGGTGTCGGGTGATGGCGAGGAGCTCTCCGTCGTAGGCGGAGTAGTTGAGCTCCGGGCCGTGGAGCTTCTGGGAGTGGAAGGCGACGGGTTTGACTACTCCGTCGCCGTCGTAGTCTTGTCCAACCCAACCGCCGATGGCAGAGTTGGACTCTGACCAGTCGGTGTGGAGGTGGACATCGAGTGAGGGGTCGAACATGTGGAGAGCTTGTGGGGTCAGGGACCTGACTTGTTCGAAGCGACTAATCAGGTCTTGGTTCCATTCGACAGGGGCCATGGAATTCTTGGACTTGGACTTGATGGCGGAGCTCAAGGGACCAACGAGGGATGCGAGCCCTGGGACGAACGGCATGATCGTGTTCGCCAGTCCCAGGAAGCTCCTGAGTTGGTGTTCCGTCACGGGGCGTGGGAAATTCTCGAGTGCTTCGGTCCTGGACGGATGGACCTTGATGATGCCTTCACCGATGTCGAACCCGAGGTAAGTAACCCGGTTTTGGAAGAAGGAGCACTTCTCTGGCTTGACTCTGAGCTGGTACTGACGCAGTCTCTTGAATACTTCTTCCAGGTGTTCCAGGTGTTTGGCTTCGTCTTCGGAGGCAATCAGGATGTCATCGACGTACACGAACACGTAGTCGTCGATGACGTCTCTGAAGACGTCGTTCATGGCACTCTGGAACACCGAGGGACTGTTCGCGAGGCCGAATGGCATGACCAGCCATTCGAAGTGGCCGTACTTGGTCCTGAAGGCGGTCTTGTCGGTGTCGTCAGGTGAGATTCGGATTTGATGGAATCCTCGTTGCAGGTCGAGCTTTGAGAACACTTTGCATTTGGAGAGGCGGTCGATCATCTCACGCATGTTAGGGAGCGCGGTACGATCCTTGATGGTGATGCGGTTCAGAGCGCGGTAGTCGAACACGAGTCTGAACTTCTCTCCTTGTTTCACCCAGAAGATCGGAGCACCGTACGGGGACACGGATATCTGGATGTGACCGATCTTGAGGAGCCTGGTAAGTTCTTCTTTGAGGCGTTCTAACTCCTCTTGTGGCATTTGGTACAGGGAGGACCAAGTCGGTTTGGAGTTCGGCTCCAACTTGATGGACATGTCAATGCCGGGACGACTTGGTGGCAGCGAGGTAAGGTCTTGGAAGACATCTTGGTACTGGGATACGAGGTTTGTTTGGATCTTGGTGAGGTTCTTGGTTGCTTGTTCTGGGTTCATGGATTCTTGGTTGATAACCTCGCTTGTGATTTGACAGATGAAAACTGGGGAAGACTGGGCGATGTGCCGAAGCACCTTGGACTTGATGAAGTAAGTACTCTTGAGTTCGTGGATGGTCAGGGGAGTTTGCTTGTCGATGGGGGCGGCTACCCAAGTGTGGGTCGTGCCGCCGTGGGAAAACTGGACGGTGTTGGTGGGCCAGTCGATCCTGGGATTGACGGCGTTTAGCCAATTCTTTCCGAGGATGACGTCCCAGAGGATCGGGGCGGTGAAGAAGTCCATGATCGCACAGTAATCGTGGATCTGGAAAGGGGACTGAGGGAGTAGTCGGGAGGGGTACGACTTCCCGTTTGGCATGCTGACTTGAATATCACTTGTATTTGTTTGCAGTTTCAAGTCATGTACAAGTTGCTCAGAGACGTGGGAGTTCGTGGCACCTGGATCAATGAGGACGCGGACAGGGGTGCCATGGAACTCCCCGTCGATGACGAGCAGTCCAGGGTTCTCATGAGGCTTGACGACATGGAGGTCGTGAGAAGAGGTCTTCAAGGAATGGATGAGGTGAGTACTTGACGAGGTTGGGATTTCTTTATGAGGTCTTGTGCTTGATTTTTCATGAGGTTCTAGTTCTGTTTGGGGTTGGCGACAACTCGCCGGGGTGCTCAATGGTGAGGGGCCCCAGGAGTTGTCGCATGGACGTTTCCCTGGTCGAAGGAAGTGGCTCTGTCGACGGTGGTTCTCACGTGGTTGATGGTACTTGTCTTGACAGGGCAATCACGGGACATGTGCCCGAGTTGACGACAACGGTAGCAACCGTTGTTGCGACGGAGGTACTCTCTCTGCTTCTCAGAGAGCTTTCCCAGGGGACGGGAGTTGACGTTGTCAATCTCCATGGCGTCGGGGTCCCTGGGAGGGGGCGTGGGAGACGGTGCACGGAAGTGGTTGTTGACCCTGGGAGGAGGGTTGTTGCGGAATATAAACTTCTCCCTTTGCTGAGGGCGAGGTGGAGGAGCGTAGGGGCTTGACTGGTGCATGATCGAGTCGTAACGCTCGGCGTAAGCCATGGCGTCCTCGAGAGTCAAGTCCCCGTCAGAGAGCTTCCACTCCACCTCGGCCCTGACCTTGGGCTTGAGCTTGGAGAGGTACCTGTGGACCAGGTCCTCGGTGTTCGGGGAGAGCTGAGGAAGGTTCAGCAACAGGTTGCGGAACTTGGAGTTGAAGGCTTCGACAGACCCGGTCTGTCTGAGGTTGTCGAGTTCGTCCAGGAGGCGCCTGGTGGCCGTCACTGGAACGAAGTTCTCACGGATGAGACTCGTGAGAATCTCGGGGGTCATGTTGGCTGCCTCCCCGGGGTACCTCTGGGCGTAGAGGCGCCACCAGGACTTGGCGGTGCCACGGAGGTTCATGGTGATGTTGCGGACGGCAACGTCATCGTCGAGCTGGTAGTAGTCGATGTACTCGTTCATCGAGAGGATGAACTCCTCGACTACTCCAGCCTTCCGAACACCGGTGAAGGGTTCGGGGAGTGGGATCTTGGGCCTCACTGAGAAGGCAGGGGCAGGGGCAGGGGCGATGGCGCTGGGTGCGGCAGCGCTCATTCTGATTCGGAGGGCAGTGAGGGCCGAGGCCTGCTCATCCAAGGAGAGCTGCCCGAAGGCACGGATGAGGTCGTCGGAGTTCTTAATGTCCGATGCTACCATGTTAGGGTCTGGGACTGGGAAGGACGGGGTCGTGGAGCGAGGAACGGGGTCGTGGAGACTGGGCAAGAAGCTTGGGAGAGGTTCACTCGCCTGGGAAGGGCCGGGCGAGGGAAGTGGTTTATTTATCTGGTTTCTCATGGTACATGACTGTGGGAACAATAAACGGGACTGGACAGACGCGCTCGTGTACCCCAAACGCGGTCAGGCATGCTGGATCGGGAAGCGTGTCACACCTGGTTCCAGCCGTGGGAAAGTGCGGTTTGAACCCTGACAATCTGTCTGGCGATCCCGGAGGCGAAGCCTGCCGCAGCGGGGGCGAAGCAGCGGAGGCGGCGGGACAGCAGCCAGGCAGCAGCGGCTAACCGGAGAAACATGTGAAAGTCTGACAAATGCTCGGTGGCTGACAAATGCGGGTGACACAGCGTTTGACTAATGCATGGTCGATGACAAATGCAGGGAACACAGAGCGGCGTGTGCAACATGAGAGCAAGGAAAAAGGAAAGGCGTCACAGGACAAAGGAAAAGGAAAGTGTGCGACGCAAACAGTGACACAAGTGCGACGGTGCAGCCAAGCGGGGAGAGGGATCTGTGACATCCCCCCCAGAAAAATTGTGCTCAAGTCAAACCATCAATTTTTCGATCCCGAGTTGCGTTGCACTTGTGCTTGGCAAAGGTCGATCAGTGTGTCCATTTCCGGAAGGTTGCGGTTGCGGCTGAGGAAGTCGTGGATGTCTGCGAGTCCTCCATCCAAGAGTTCGGCCAGTGGTGCCCACGAGTCGTACGATGGGTCGTATCCCTGCCAGCGGAGCAGGAACTCGTGTCGATATCCAGGCAGTCGACGTCGTCGGTTGATCCTGTGTCCAATGATCGCTTCGAACACTGATTCGTCGTTGTGGTTGGGTCCGGGTTCGTCAAACACAAGTTGGTCGGTCGATGGTGTGTTGTACGGGACGAGGGCGGAAGCTGGGAGTTCGGTTGTAAATCGGAGGGTCCTCGGGAGTCGAAGTCGATATCCAGTCGTCCCGATCTTCTCGATGATCTTGAAGGGTCCCAAGTACGGCATCCGCATCTTGGAGGGTGTGACGTCGTCCGTGCTGAAGTGGTACGCGGTCGTGTCGATCAGGACTTGGTCGCCAATGTCGTAGCTGATATCGCGTCGATGTCGGTTGGCGTAGTACAGGGCCCGGTCCTGGGCCTTGCCGATGTTGTCCGAGACCAAGTCCAGAGTCGCTTGCATCTCCTCGATCGACTGTGCTGCGGGGTTGGACTCGGCGATGATGTCGGTGTTGGCAGGAGTGCGAGGATGCTGACCGTGCATCAGGAAGAAGGGCGAATGTCCAGTCGATGCTGAGTTGTGTGAGTTGAGCGCGAACTGGATGTACGGCACTTGATCGATCCAGCGGGAGCCGAGGGCCAGAGTCGAACAGCGGATGGCCTCGGCGGCGGTTGCCACAAAGCGTTCGACTTGTCCGGCGGCCTCGTGGTGGTGGGCAAAGGCGATCCGGAGTTCGGTCTTGAGCAGAACGTTGAGTCCTGTCCAGAAGGCCGACCGGAAGCGTGTGTCGTGATCGGAGATGAAAGTGCCGGCGAGTCCAAAGTGCACAAAGACATCGCGGAAGTACTGGCGGGCGACGTCTTCGGCCGAGTCGGTCTTGTTTCCAGGAACCAGGACGACGTACTTGGTGAGGGAGTCGACAAAGATCGTGATCGAGTTGAAGGTGCGTCCCGAGAGTGAGTCCGAGGATGAAGTCGAGGGCGACAGTGTCCATCTTGCGGGTGGCCACAGGGATCCGGGAGAAGTGACCGTATGCTTGTTGTCGTCGGATCTTGGCTCGCTGGCAGATGTCGCAGTGCGAGACCCACTCGGCAATGTCCTTGGACATGGCGGGCCAGTAGTAGTGGGTCGAGATGGCCTTGTAGAGCGTGTTGGTGCCGGGGTGAGCTGCACAGACAGAGTCGTGGTGGTCCTTGATGATCGAGATGCGGAGGTCCTTATCGGGGATGCAGATGCGGGTCGAGTCGAAGTAGAGAATCCCGTGTCGGAGTGAGAAGCGGTGCAGCTGTGCCTTCATCCACGGCTTGAGTCCGTCGGTCGAGTTGTCGCGGAGGGCCGAGATCAGTGCTGGCAGGATCGGGTCGGAGCTGTACTGAGTGCGGATGGTGTCCAAGAGATCGTCGGGCGAGGGTCCGAGGTTGACAATCGCGTTGATGATCGAGACTTGGACGGCCTTGGAGATGGCTGTCGGTGTGCGCGAGAGCACGTCGGCGACCTTGTTCCACGAGCCGGGGATCCACTGGATCTCGAGGTCAAAGTCCAGCATCGTGTCGATGGCTCGCTGTTGGCGCTTGTTGAGGGTCTTGGAGTCGAGGATGTGCTTGAGCGCCTTCTGGTCGGTGTGGAGGAAGACTTTGCGGCCGACGAGGTAGTTCTTGAACTTGTCGAGGTGGCGGGTGATCGACAGCAACTCGCCGTTGTAGGGCGAGTAGTTGAGCTCGGATCCGTGCAGTTTCTGCGAGTTGAAGGCGATGGGGCGCACTGTGCCGGATCCGTCCATGTCCTGGCCGATCCATCCACCAATCGATGCGCTTGACTCGGACCAGTCGGTGAAGAGGTGAATGTCTTTGTCCGGGTTGACCATGTGCAGCGACTGAGGCGAGAGCAACTTGAGCTGCTCGAAGGCGGCGATGGCGTTGTCGTCCCAGACGACGGACTTGGTCGAGTTGGCAGAGCGGGTGGTGATCAGTGTCGAGAGTGGACCGGCGAGGGCAGCGTAGCCGGGGACAAAGCTCATGATGGTGTTGGTCAAGCCGAGGAAGCTGCGGAGTTCGTGTTCAGTCGTTGGTCGCGGGTAGTTCTTGATGGCGTCGATGCGCGAGGGATGCACTTGGATGCGTCCTTCGCCGATGATGAAGCCGAGATAGGTGACGGTCGAGTTGAAGAACGAACACTTCTCGGGTCGGATCTTGAAGCCGTGTCGGTGTGTAGGAGATGGTATCTCCGACGCTGTGCTGCGCGTACTGCGCGTACTGCGCGGCGCAGTGGGTCGTGACCTGTGCTGCGCTTTGCGTTTTCACGCACCGCAGGCAGGCCACCGCAGGGTATACCTGCGGGTTGCCCCCGTTCCCCCCGTTTGTCTGGAGTTCGGTTTTATCGTGAATAAACGTAAGTGCTCCCCGAGCTCACCCGTCCGCTAGAGTAGCCTAGCACCGCCCTGTTCTGCCCCGTCCTGTCTTGTCTTGTACCCCCTCCCTCCCCGTCTTGCCCCAACGTCCCAGTAGTGGACGTTACATGGTAGCATCGGAAATCCTCGTCTTGTTTTCGTCCTGTTTGTCCTCTTTCTAGATCCTCAAGCTGGATCCCGCCTCTCTTGCCGACCGACTCTCCTCTCTGTCCCTGGAGCCTGCCCCTGCCATGAGCAACCCCCGCCCACTTCCGGAAGCCTTCCTCAAGACCTTCCGTGCCCCAGTGTTTACTGGGAAGAGCCGCTCCTCCTCGGTGGAGGACTGGCTGCAGCAACTCGAGGACTACCTCGATGCTGCCCAAGTCGCCCCCACCCACCACATCGTCGCCGCCAAGCTCTGCTTAAAGGACCAGGCGTACCGTTGGTACCGCCGCCAAGGGTTCGACGAGCAGAGCGAAGGTGTGTTTGACGACTTCAAGGACCGCCTCCGTCGCCGCTTCGGCAGCCCCAATGCTGAACTCATTGCCCGTGACAAGCTATACTCTCTCGTGCAGCGTGGTTCTGTGACCCGCTACATCGAGGAGTTTGAAGACCTCTCCTCCCAGATTGAGGAGCTGGGCTCTGCTGATGCGATGTACCTCTTCCAGAAGGGCCTCAAGCCCAAGATCAGAGAGTACATCGCCAGCAACCCTGATGCCCGCAAGTCCCTGGACGTGATGATGGACGTTGCCGAGAACCTCGACAACGTCCAGTACCATGGCCGCCAGTTCTACCCGCAGCTGGCAGGCGGCCATCGGTCTCATCACGTCCCAGCCCGTCCGCCTCGCCCGGCCCCGCCCGCAAGACCCATGCCTGAGCCCATGGACGTTGACGTCAACGCCATGGAGGCTCGTGGCCCTCCCCGCTCCCGGTTCCAGCAAGCTGCCACTGTCTCCCCCAAGGACAGACAGAAGCAGGAGGACCTCCGCCATGGTTCCTGCTTCTTCTGTCACCGACCGGGACACCAGGCCAAGGAGTGCCCCATGAAGTCGGGAAACGGCCGACCCTACTAGGTGGCTCTGGAGCCCTAGTAGGAGACCAACGCCGTGGATTGCTCAATGCAGTCCACGCGTCTCCAGAGGAAGTTCACCTCGCCCCCTCCCCCGAAGGAGAAACAAACCAAGTGTTGTGCGTCGTGCGAGAGGTGCATGGTGGCGCAAGCCGCCTGCCTCTCCACGAACGTGAAGAGAAAACCAAAATTGAAAACCAAAACAAAAAAGAAAATCAAGAACCCTTGAGGGACAGGACCGCCTGTGCCCTCACCCCTGTCAAGTCGTGTGTGTCGGATGCTTCCGACATGTGTCCGCAAGCCGTGGACGTCGTGTGCAATGGCGTGCTGACGCCGCAGGCCCCCGCAATGGCCGAACCCTATCCAAAATGTCCGAGTGGCCGTGATGAAGCCAACCAAGACCAAGTGTCGCCCGTTCCCCCAAGTCAAGTCATGGTGCAGGAGGCTGTGCAGGAGGACCATGAAGAGTCCCTGCTGTACCTCCCTGCCACCGTCCAAGGTCACACCGTCCGAATGATGGTGGACTCTGGAGCAAGCTGCAACTTTGTCAGCAGACGCTTGCTCCAGGAGCTCAACATACATGCAACCAAGAAGAAGTCGCCGATGAGTGTGGCGCTTGCAGACGATCGTGTGCAGCAGTGCACACACCAAGTGGTCCTGCGAGTGGCCCTCCATCCCAAGTACCATCCTGTCCTGTTGTTCCAAGTGATCGACACCAAGTTCGATGCCATCCTCGGCATGAGCTGGCTTGCTCGTGCCGAGCCGACTCCAGTCGTCGACTGGAAAGGCCGCACTGTCCGTGTTGGCCCTGACATTGTCCTGCAGGGCATGGCCTCACCCAACATGCCACCTCTCCTCTCAGCCATGCAATTCAAGAGGCTGATCAAGAAGGACACGTCGTTCCTCTGTGTCGTGCGTGAGGTCGACGACACCGACCAAGCCGGTCCCGGTCCCCCGCCTGTGGTGACCAAGCTGCTCGACGAGTACAAGGACGTATTCCCCGACCAGTTGCCACAATGCCTGCCACCCCAACGCACCGTCGATCATCGCATCGACATCGAACCAGGCTCGTCGCCTCCGTCAAGACCGACGTACCAACTGTCGCTGACGGAGATGGACGAACTCAAGCGCCAGTTGGATGACCTCCTCGCCCATGGGTTCATCCGCCCGAGCCAGTCACCGTATGGTGCACCAGTGCTCTTTGTCAAGAAGAAAGAAGGTGATCTCAGGATGTGCGTCGACTATCGCGCACTAAACAAACAGACCATCAAGAACACCTACCCGTTGCCCAGGATCGACGAGTTGATGGATCGTCTGAGTGGAGCAAAGGTCTTTAGCAAGATAGACCTCCGCTCAGGCTACCATCAGATCCGCATCCACGAGGATGATGTCCACAAGACCGCCTTCAGGACTCGCTACGGACTGTACGAGTTCCTAGTGCTGCCGTTCGGATTGACGAACGCACCTGCCACGTTCATGCAGCTGATGAACGATGTGTTCCGCCAAGAGCTCGACAACTCTGTCATCGTGTACCTGGATGATATCCTTGTGTACAGCAAGGATGAAGCGACCCATGAAGGTCATGTCGCCCGCGTGCTGGCCAAGCTACGCGAGCACAAGTTGTATGCCAAACTGTCCAAGTGTGAGTTCTTCAAGAATCAAGTCCCGTTCCTGGGACACGTTGTCTCAGGAAGAGGAATCGAAGTCGACCCCGCCAAGGTCAAGTCTGTGGTCGAGTGGCCGCCGCTCGCATGCGTCTCTGACGTGCAGTCGTTTCTCGGTCTCGTCAACTACTACCGCCGATTCATCCCCGATCTGGCGCGCACTGCCGGTCCACTCACAGACCTACTCCGCAAAGAGTGCCCCTTCGTGTGGGACCACCCACAACGCCAAGCGTTCGAGACCCTCAAGCACGCCTTGACGAACGCTCCTGTCCTCGCTGTGTTCGACCCGAACACGGATGTCTCCGTGCACACCGACGCCTCCGACTTTGCGGTGGGAGCTGTTTTGATGCAGGAGGGAAGGCCCGTTGCCTTCGAGTCGCGCAAACTGTCCCAACACGAGATCAACTATCCCGTGCACGAGAAGGAGCAGCTTGCGATCATCTACGCGCTGCAGAAGTTCCGAGTGTACCTCCACGGTACCGCCAAGCCCTTCAAGATTGTGACGGACCACCAGTCACTGCGTTACCTCGACACCAAGAAGAACCTGAGCCGACGCCAAGCGCGATGGATGGAGTTCCTCGCCGAGTACAACTACGAGGTTGTATACCAGAAAGGCAAACTCAATGTGGTGCCTGACGCACTGTCCCGACGCCCCGACTACCAATTGGCGTCACTGTACGAGTCGACTGTCAGTGTCGACAACACGATGCTGGATGTTGTCCGAGACAACATCGCCAACGACAAACAGTTCGGAGAACTGTTCCGAAAGGTGTCTAAGCTCCCCAAGGACGACGAATCATCCGAGTACACAGTGCGTGATGGCCTGCTCCTCCTGAAGAAGGACAGCCGTGTCTGTGTGCCGGACATTCCGTCGTTGAAGACCAAGTTGCTCCAAGAGGTCCACGACTCGCCCCTCGCTGGACACTTTGGAGTCGAGAAGACATACGACCGACTGGCCAAAGTCGCATACTGGCCTGGAATGAAGCGCACCGTCGAGAAGTACATCGAGTCCTGCCATACCTGCAAGATGGTCAAGTCACGCACGACCCGAGAGCAAGGATTGCTGCAACCCCTGCCTGTTCCCGACCGCCCCTGGACCAGCATGTCCATGGATCTCATCACGCATCTACCGACGACCAAGTTGGACCACGATGCAATCGCTGTCTTTGTCGACAGGTTCAGCAAGATGGCACACTTTGTGCCGTGCCAGACGACATGCTCCGCGCCTGACCTTGCACTGCTGTTCTTCAAGCATGTGTTCAAGCACCACGGCCTCCCAAAGTCCATCGTCAGTGATCGAGACCCCCGATTCACCTCCTTGTTTTGGACAAGTCTGTTCGACCATCTCGGCACCAAGCTGAACATGTCAACCTCGCACCACCAACAAACGGATGGACAGTCCGAGCGGACGATCCGCACCCTCGAGCAATACCTGAGGACATACGCCTCGACCAGCCAAGACGACTGGGACATACAGCTGAGTCATGCAGAGTTTGCATACAACACCGCCAAGTCGAGCACAACTGGCTTGAGCCCCTTTGAGGCGCTCTACGGATTCCAGCCTGATGTTCCCACCTCCTTGACACTGACCGAGTCCACGGCTGGATTGCCTCCCAAACCAAGTGCCTTTGTCAAAGATCATCAAGTCCGACACAAGATGATCGCCGACGCGCTCACGGATGCGCAACAAGTGATGGCGAAGTACTACGACCGCCGACACCAGGATGTCTCCTTTGAAGTTGGAGACCTTGTCTACCTGGACGCCGACAACATCAAGGTCCCCGAAGCCCAGTCAAAGAAGTTGTTGCCCAAGTACCGAGGACCGTTCAAGATAGCGGCCCGACCCAGTCCCCTCAACTACCTGTTGGACTTGCCACCTGGAAGCAAGCTCCATCCTGTCTTCCATGTGTCCAAGCTGCGTCGCCACACGACCCGCAGTCCAGCACAGTTCCCCGACGCCGACGAAGGTGTCCCGGACGACGCACCACTGGAAGACGACCTCGGACAATACTATACTCAAGAATATGAAGTCGAAAGGATCGTGAGGCACAAGAAAGTGGCTGATGGGTCACTTCGGTTTTATGTCAAGTGGGTTGGTTACCCACACTCGGGCAACACATGGCAAACACTGGAGGACTTGTCCCATGCACCCGAGGAGCTGAGTAAATACGGTAAACACCTCGAGGAGCCCCAAATAAAGAGCACACGCAGGGCTCCTCGCAGGAAGCCTTCTTAAGTGTGGGAGTGTAGGAGATGGTATCTCCGACGCTGTGCTGCGCGTACTGCGCGTACTGCGCGGCGCAGTGGGTCGTGACCTGTGCTGCGCTTTGCGTTTTCACGCACCGCAGGCAGGCCACCGCAGGGTATACCTGCGGGTTGCCCCCGTTCCCCCCGTTTGTCTGGAGTTCGGTTTTATCGTGAATAAACGTAAGTGCTCCCCGAGCTCACCCGTCCGCTAGAGTAGCCTAGCACCGCCCTGTTCTGCCCCGTCCTGTCTTGTCTTGTACCCCCTCCCTCCCCGTCTTGCCCCAACGTCCCAGTAGTGGACGTTACACGGTGGATCTTGTCGAGGACCAGTTCGATGTGGCGGATGTGCTGGTCCTCGTCCTCGGATGCAATCAGGATGTCGTCGATGTAGACAAACACAAAATCGTCGATGTATTCGCGGAAGATGTCGTTCATCGCGGCTTGGAACACGGAGGGACTGTTGGCGAGGCCGAAGGGCATCACAAGCCACTCAAAGTGGCCGTACTTGGTCCTGAAGGCCGTCTTGGGGGTGTCGGCGTCGGCAATGCGGATCTGGTGGAATCCGCGTTGCAAGTCGAGCTTGGAGAAGACACGGCACTTGGACAGGCGGTCGATGATCTCGCGCATGTTGGGCAGCGCGGTGCGGTCCTTGACGGTGATCTTGTTGAGGGCGCGGAAGTCAAAGACGAGTCGGAACTTGTCGCCCTGCTTGACCCAGAAGATCGGTGCGCCGAAGGGCGAGACGGACTTGCGGATGTGGCCGATTCGGAGCAATCGGTCGAGTTCGTCTTTGAGTCGAGCGAGTTCTTCGGCCGACATCTGGTAGAGCGACGACCAAGTTGACTTGGCAGAGTCGTCGAGTCGGATGTTCATGTCGATGCCGGGTCGGTGAGGCGGGAGTTCCTTGAGTTCGTTGAAGGCATCGCGGTACTTTGCAATGATGGATCGGTGTTCGGGGGTCAGTGGTTCGAGGACACGGGCGAGTTGGGCAACGGGGTCGTAGGGTTCAACAGCAACTGTATTCAAGTCACTGCTCAGAGTACAAACATACACGGCGCCGGGAGTCGAGGCGAGTGCGTTGATCTGCTGGGTCGACATGTGGTACTGGAATCGGAGTTCGAGGGTCGTGAGTGGCATTCCGGAGTCGGGTCGCGATGCCGTCCAAGTGTGGTGCTTCCCGTCGATCGAGAACTTGATTCGGTTGGAGGGCCAGTCGATCTCGGGGTTGGTCTGGTCGAGCCAGTTCTTGCCGAGGATGACGTCCCAGGTGAGTGGCGCGGTGAAGAGGTTGATGCGGGCGTGGTAATCGTGGATGGTGAGGTCGACGGGATCGGTGACGGAGGACGGGAAGGACTTGCCGTTGGGCATCGTGACGGCGTTGGCGGTGGTCTTGGTTCGAAGGTCGAGGGTCGAGGCGAGGGTCTCGGAGATGTGCGAGTTAGTCGCACCAGGGTCGATGAGGACGGTGATCGGGGAGCCGTTGAGGGTGGCGTCGATCACAAGCAGTCCCTTGCCGTGATTGGCGGCAATGCGGTGGGGTTCGTCGATGAGAGAGTTGATCAGGTGGGGTCCGGTGGCGAGAGTCAATAGTTCAGCGTCGGGGGTCGGAGTCGGGTGGCGGCAACTCGCCGGGTCCTTCAGAGGTCGTAGGATCCAGGGGTTGCCGCCTCGTCGTTTCCCTGATCTTCGTAGAAGGTGGCCTGGTCGGCGGTCTCGACGATGGCGTTGATGCGGGGCTGGTTCAAGGGACACTGCGAGGCGATGTGGCCGAACTTGCGGCAGCGGAAGCAGCCTCCGTTACGGCGGAGATACTCCTTCTCGCGGTCGGTGAGCTTCTTGATCGGGCGCATGTCGACGTTGTCGAGGTCCATGGCGTTGGGGTCACGTGCGGGAGGCTGGGTTGGCTGGAAGGCGGGACGAGGAGGACGGACCATTGGGCGGAACTGCGGCTGGCCAGGTGGAGCGCGGAAGAGAGGAGGTCGCTGGAACGGGAGCTCGCGGAAGGGTTGGTCCCGGATCGGAGCGCGAGAGGGCTGCTGCATCAGTGGCTGCGATTGACCCATGATGGACTCGTATCGCTCGGCGAGGGCCATGGCATCTTCGAGGGTGGCTGCGTTGGAGTCAAGCTTCCATTCGACTTCGATGCGCACCCTGTGCTTGAGCTTGGTGAGGTAACGCTGCAGGTTCTGGCGGTTGTTGCTGAAGTGGGGCAGCTCGAGGAGGAGATCGCGGAAACGGGAGTTGAACTGCTCGACGGAGCCGGTGTGGCGCAGTGCTTCGAACTCATCCTCGGTGGTGCGCAGCGAGGTGGACGGAAGGAAGGTGTCGCGGACGAGGGACAGGACGGCGGCCGGGGTCAGGTTGTCGAGTTGCTTGCCCTGGGACCAGAGGCGCCACCAGGTCTTGGCCTTGCCCTTGAGGTTCATGGCGACGGTGGCGACGGCGGTGGCGTCATCGAGACTGTGGAAGGCAATGTACTCGGTCATTGAGAAGACAAACTCGTCAACGACAGCAGCCTTACGCTCGCCAGTGAAGGCGTCGGGGAGCGGGATCTTGGGACGCTTGAAACCGGGAGGGACGGTGGGGAGATTCGGCTGGGCGGTCAGGGCGGAGAGGACCAGGGCGCGGTCCTCGAGCGAGAGTTGCTCAAGGGCCTGGAGGCGGGCATTGACGGCGGGATCGTCCGATGCTACCATGTCAGATCACGGGATCAAGAGGAAGTCAAAAGAAGAAGATAGAGAAGGGTTTTATTGATCTTAGCGAGTCTAGGATCTAGAGTCAAGTGTGTCTGGGGTCGAAGGTGATGACCAGAAACATGAGCGGGCGAAGGCGGGCTATTTATCTGTCTGGCGATCCCGGAGGCGAAGCCTGCCGCAGCGGGGGCGAAGCAGCGGAGGCGGCGGGACAGCAGCCAGGCAGCAGCGGCTAACCGGAGAAACATGTGAAAGTCTGACAAATGCTCGGTGGCTGACAAATGCGGGTGACACAGCGTTTGACTAATGCATGGTCGATGACAAATGCAGGGAACACAGAGCGGCGTGTGCAACATGAGAGCAAGGAAAAAGGAAAGGCGTCACAGGACAAAGGAAAAGGAAAGTGTGCGACGCAAACAGTGACACAAGTGCGACGGTGCAGCCAAGCGGGGAGAGGGATCTGTGACATCCCCCCCAGAAAAATTGTGCTCAAGTCAAACCATCAATTTTTCGATCCCGAGTTGCGTTGCACTTGTGCTTGGCAAAGGTCGATCAGTGTGTCCATTTCCGGAAGGTTGCGGTTGCGGCTGAGGAAGTCGTGGATGTCTGCGAGTCCTCCATCCAAGAGTTCGGCCAGTGGTGCCCACGAGTCGTACGATGGGTCGTATCCCTGCCAGCGGAGCAGGAACTCGTGTCGATATCCAGGCAGTCGACGTCGTCGGTTGATCCTGTGTCCAATGATCGCTTCGAACACTGATTCGTCGTTGTGGTTGGGTCCGGGTTCGTCAAACACAAGTTGGTCGGTCGATGGTGTGTTGTACGGGACGAGGGCGGAAGCTGGGAGTTCGGTTGTAAATCGGAGGGTCCTCGGGAGTCGAAGTCGATATCCAGTCGTCCCGATCTTCTCGATGATCTTGAAGGGTCCCAAGTACGGCATCCGCATCTTGGAGGGTGTGACGTCGTCCGTGCTGAAGTGGTACGCGGTCGTGTCGATCAGGACTTGGTCGCCAATGTCGTAGCTGATATCGCGTCGATGTCGGTTGGCGTAGTACAGGGCCCGGTCCTGGGCCTTGCCGATGTTGTCCGAGACCAAGTCCAGAGTCGCTTGCATCTCCTCGATCGACTGTGC
Source organism: Polychytrium aggregatum (assembly GCF_025602895.1). Taxonomy (NCBI): domain Eukaryota; kingdom Fungi; phylum Chytridiomycota; class Chytridiomycetes; order Polychytriales; genus Polychytrium; species Polychytrium aggregatum. Next base: position 28,314 of record NW_026516310.1, on the reverse strand, counting down.
TGCGGGGTTGGACTCGGCGATGATGTCGGTGTTGGCAGGAGTGCGAGGATGCTGACCGTGCATCAGGAAGAAGGGCGAATGTCCAGTCGATGCTGAGTTGTGTGAGTTGAGCGCGAACTGGATGTACGGCACTTGATCGATCCAGCGGGAGCCGAGGGCCAGAGTCGAACAGCGGATGGCCTCGGCGGCGGTTGCCACAAAGCGTTCGACTTGTCCGGCGGCCTCGTGGTGGTGGGCAAAGGCGATCCGGAGTTCGGTCTTGAGCAGAACGTTGAGTCCTGTCCAGAAGGCCGACCGGAAGCGTGTGTCGTGATCGGAGATGAAAGTGCCGGCGAGTCCAAAGTGCACAAAGACATCGCGGAAGTACTGGCGGGCGACGTCTTCGGCCGAGTCGGTCTTGTTTCCAGGAACCAGGATGTCATGAACCGAGTTTCCTTGCCTTGTATCTTGCCTAGTTATCTTGCCTTGTCCTTGAAATGAACTTTGTATTTTTAGTATCCTAAGCCTTGGATCTAGAATAAAACTTTGGCTTTACACTTGACACTCTGTGTCCCAGTCCAGTCCCCGCTCCTCTCCCTACGTTCGAGTCTTGTATTAGGACTCTTGCGCACTTCCCTGCTTGCCCCGTTGTCCAGTCTTGACACTTGGCAAGACCTTCAACAACCCCCCACTTGCCCTGCCTTTGCCCCCGTTCCCTTCGCTATATCTTTTACCAATGGCTTCCCCTTCGGGCCTTTCCGAGCCCGAGCTCCAGGCCATCCGTGCGGTCATTATCCAGTCCGCCGAGAACGCCCGTTCTCTCCAGGACTTTTCCAAATTCCTCCACGATCAGGATGATGCGCTCAACCGCATCACCGATCGTATGGACCAGGTCCTGGCTCGCCGTGAAGAGGATGTCCGCCAAGTTGTCGCCGCCAGTGTCCAGGAGGCCCTCCGCAGCTACCAGGCCCAGCTACCTCCTCCTGCTCCCGCTCCCGCTCCGATCCGTCGTGCAGGTCGCCCCTACTTCGGCGTTCCTGACGACGTCGATGATCCTGCCCAAGACCCCGAGGACAACCCTGCTGGTCGCAACTCTGCCACCAGGCAGATAGGTCCTCCCGACCGCTTCTCTGGTAAGGACCCGAGCCGCTGCAATGCCTTCCTCTCGCATTGCAGACTGGCCTTCGTGTCCAACCCTCCCCTCTTCCAGACTGAAAGGGATAAGGTGTTTTACGCCTTATCCTATCTCGATGGTACTGCTGCAGACTACATGCAGCCGTACATCGATCAGTTGGAGAGAGACCCCGAGTGCTCCCCCCCTGCCATCCGTGACTTTGCCGGTTTTTCCGAGTGGCTCCGTGCTGCCTTTGGCCAGGTTCAGCCCACCATCGCCGCTGCTCGCGAGATGGTCAGGCTTTACCAAGTCACCTCCGCCGCCGCCTATGCCGCCGAGTACCGCCGCCAAGCCGTCCACCTCGTCACTTGGTCCCAAGACCCTCTCATGTTCCACTTCGAGAGTGGACTCAAGCCCTCGGTCCAAGATGAACTCTCCCGCCGCTCCTTCGACAACCTCGAAGATCTTATGCAAGCGGCGATCGCCATCGACAACCGCCAGGAGGACCAACGTTCCCGCCGTCCCAACCACCGCTCCGCTCCTGCTCCTGCTCCTGCTCGTCCGGCTCCTCTCCCTTTCCGTCCGGCTCCTCGTCCCTTCGCTTCTGCTCCTCCTCCTCGCCCCGCTCAAGCCTTCAACGTTCCGCAGCCCATGGACCTCAGCCAGGCTTCCGCTCGCAGGCTGACCGCCGAGGACAAGGCCGCCCTCCGTGCTGCCAACCGCTGCTTTTATTGCAAGCAGGAAGGGCACATTGCCCTTCGCTGCCCCAATAAGACCTCCTCCCGCTTGGCTGCCATCGATGCTTCTTTGGCTGTCGTTGATGTGAATAAACTTGACGACCAGGAAAACTTCTCTGCCTAGAAAAGGTCGGAGGAGCTTTCCTAGGCGTCAATCATGTCATAAATCTTCCTCCTGTAAATGTCTCCACGGTAAATCACTCTTCTGCCTTTTGCCATCTTGCCCCCGTCACCATTGCCACCGTTTCCACTGCTCTTGCTTCTTCGTCTTCGCCTCCCGAGCCTGACATCCAACGTCAGCCCTCCCTCGCTGTGACTCTGCTGTGCGGTCCAGAGTCCATACGGGCAACCGCCATGATCGATACCGGCGCGGTTACTTCGTTTATGGACACTGGATTCGCCGCAACCCACGCTCTCCCCACCTTTGAAACTTCTTTCGTCATCACTCTTGCCGATGGCTCTTCGATGGAGTCTAGTCTTGGAGTTTGTGTTTCTATGATCACAGGCATCAGCCACTATGAACAAATCTCGTTCGCGCTGATTCCCTTGGCTTCATACCCGATCATCTTGGGTATGGATTGGATCAAGAAACACAAACCCTACTTTGACTGGCACCATGACTCTATTTTCTTGCCTTGCACCTCTATCCACAGTTTGGCCTCCCCGTTCTCTCCCGAGCCACAGTCCTCTAGGTCCAGCCCTGCCGAGTCCCCTGCTGAGGTCCCCGCCGAGCCTGCCGTGTCCCTGCCCGAGTCCAAGATTGTTCCTGCCGAGTCCCCAGCCAAGTCCCCAGCCGTGCCCGAGATCCTCCCTGCCTTGCCTCCTGCCGTGCCCAAGCCCAGTCCTGCCTTGCCTCCTGCCGTCCCCAAGACCAAGACCCAGTCCCTACCCAGCGTCAGCCTGATCGGCAGCATCCCCTTCCAGCACGCCGTCCAGAAGGAAGGCCTGGAAGTGTTCCTCTTGGATGCTGCCCGAGTCCTGTCCCTCTGCTCCGTCGACGCTGGAGCCAAGCCCAAGGCCGAGCCCTCTGTCCCCTCCAAGTACTCGTCCTTTGCCAAGGTGTTTTCCAAGTCCGAGGCCGACAAGCTCCCCCAGCACCGCCCTTACGACCACACGATCCCGTTGGTCGAAGGTGCGTCTCCGTCGTTTGGGCCCGTCTACAACCTCTCCAAGCCGGAGATGGACGCCCTCCACACCTACATCCAAGAGAACTTGTCCAAGGGTTTCATCCGCCGTTCCGAGTCCCCTGCCAGTGCCCCAGTTCGCCGAGTTCGTTTAAGGTGTCTGCATACCAGTCTGGAGGTTGCCGGTTCGAAACCGATGCTGACACTGAATTTCGGAAAAGCCCGAGCTGGGGTGCCGTTCATGTTCCAGTCCTATCGAGCCATTATGGCTGACCTATAAGGGGGAGATAGTGTCATGAACCGAGTTTCCTTGCCTTGTATCTTGCCTAGTTATCTTGCCTTGTCCTTGAAATGAACTTTGTATTTTTAGTATCCTAAGCCTTGGATCTAGAATAAAACTTTGGCTTTACACTTGACACTCTGTGTCCCAGTCCAGTCCCCGCTCCTCTCCCTACGTTCGAGTCTTGTATTAGGACTCTTGCGCACTTCCCTGCTTGCCCCGTTGTCCAGTCTTGACACAGGACGACGTACTTGGTGAGGGAGTCGACAAAGATCGTGATCGAGTTGAAGGTGCGTCCCGAGAGTGAGTCCGAGGATGAAGTCGAGGGCGACAGTGTCCATCTTGCGGGTGGCCACAGGGATCCGGGAGAAGTGACCGTATGCTTGTTGTCGTCGGATCTTGGCTCGCTGGCAGATGTCGCAGTGCGAGACCCACTCGGCAATGTCCTTGGACATGGCGGGCCAGTAGTAGTGGGTCGAGATGGCCTTGTAGAGCGTGTTGGTGCCGGGGTGAGCTGCACAGACAGAGTCGTGGTGGTCCTTGATGATCGAGATGCGGAGGTCCTTATCGGGGATGCAGATGCGGGTCGAGTCGAAGTAGAGAATCCCGTGTCGGAGTGAGAAGCGGTGCAGCTGTGCCTTCATCCACGGCTTGAGTCCGTCGGTCGAGTTGTCGCGGAGGGCCGAGATCAGTGCTGGCAGGATCGGGTCGGAGCTGTACTGAGTGCGGATGGTGTCCAAGAGATCGTCGGGCGAGGGTCCGAGGTTGACAATCGCGTTGATGATCGAGACTTGGACGGCCTTGGAGATGGCTGTCGGTGTGCGCGAGAGCACGTCGGCGACCTTGTTCCACGAGCCGGGGATCCACTGGATCTCGAGGTCAAAGTCCAGCATCGTGTCGATGGCTCGCTGTTGGCGCTTGTTGAGGGTCTTGGAGTCGAGGATGTGCTTGAGCGCCTTCTGGTCGGTGTGGAGGAAGACTTTGCGGCCGACGAGGTAGTTCTTGAACTTGTCGAGGTGGCGGGTGATCGACAGCAACTCGCCGTTGTAGGGCGAGTAGTTGAGCTCGGATCCGTGCAGTTTCTGCGAGTTGAAGGCGATGGGGCGCACTGTGCCGGATCCGTCCATGTCCTGGCCGATCCATCCACCAATCGATGCGCTTGACTCGGACCAGTCGGTGAAGAGGTGAATGTCTTTGTCCGGGTTGACCATGTGCAGCGACTGAGGCGAGAGCAACTTGAGCTGCTCGAAGGCGGCGATGGCGTTGTCGTCCCAGACGACGGACTTGGTCGAGTTGGCAGAGCGGGTGGTGATCAGTGTCGAGAGTGGACCGGCGAGGGCAGCGTAGCCGGGGACAAAGCTCATGATGGTGTTGGTCAAGCCGAGGAAGCTGCGGAGTTCGTGTTCAGTCGTTGGTCGCGGGTAGTTCTTGATGGCGTCGATGCGCGAGGGATGCACTTGGATGCGTCCTTCGCCGATGATGAAGCCGAGATAGGTGACGGTCGAGTTGAAGAACGAACACTTCTCGGGTCGGATCTTGAAGCCGTGTCGGTGGATCTTGTCGAGGACCAGTTCGATGTGGCGGATGTGCTGGTCCTCGTCCTCGGATGCGATCAGGATGTCGTCGATGTAGACGAACACAAAGTCGTCGATGTATTCGCGGAAGATGTCGTTCATCGCGGCTTGGAACACGGAGGGACTGTTGGCGAGGCCGAAGGGCATCACAAGCCACTCAAAGTGGCCGTACTTGGTCCTGAAGGCCGTCTTGGGGGTGTCGGCGTCGGCAATGCGGATCTGGTGGAATCCGCGTTGCAAGTCGAGCTTGGAGAAGACACGGCACTTGGACAGGCGGTCGATGATCTCGCGCATGTTGGGCAGCGCGGTGCGGTCCTTGACGGTGATCTTGTTGAGGGCGCGGAAGTCAAAGACGAGTCGGAACTTGTCGCCCTGCTTGACCCAGAAGATCGGTGCGCCGAAGGGCGAGACGGACTTGCGGATGTGGCCGATTCGGAGCAATCGGTCGAGTTCGTCTTTGAGTCGAGCGAGTTCTTCGGCCGACATCTGGTAGAGCGACGACCAAGTTGACTTGGCAGAGTCGTCGAGTCGGATGTTCATGTCGATGCCGGGTCGGTGAGGCGGGAGTTCCTTGAGTTCGTTGAAGGCATCGCGGTACTTTGCAATGATGGATCGGTGTTCGGGGGTCAGTGGTTCGAGGACACGGGCGAGTTGGGCAACGGGGTCGTAGGGTTCAACAGCAACTGTATTCAAGTCACTGCTCAGAGTACAAACATACACGGCGCCGGGAGTCGAGGCGAGTGCGTTGATCTGCTGGGTCGACATGTGGTACTGGAATCGGAGTTCGAGGGTCGTGAGTGGCATTCCGGAGTCGGGTCGCGATGCCGTCCAAGTGTGGTGCTTCCCGTCGATCGAGAACTTGATTCGGTTGGAGGGCCAGTCGATCTCGGGGTTGGTCTGGTCGAGCCAGTTCTTGCCGAGGATGACGTCCCAGGTGAGTGGCGCGGTGAAGAGGTTGATGCGGGCGTGGTAATCGTGGATGGTGAGGTCGACGGGATCGGTGACGGAGGACGGGAAGGACTTGCCGTTGGGCATCGTGACGGCGTTGGCGGTGGTCTTGGTTCGAAGGTCGAGGGTCGAGGCGAGGGTCTCGGAGATGTGCGAGTTAGTCGCACCAGGGTCGATGAGGACGGTGATCGGGGAGCCGTTGAGGGTGGCGTCGATCACAAGCAGTCCCTTGCCGTGATTGGCGGCAATGCGGTGGGGTTCGTCGATGAGAGAGTTGATCAGGTGGGGTCCGGTGGCGAGAGTCAATAGTTCAGCGTCGGGGGTCGGAGTCGGGTGGCGGCAACTCGCCGGGTCCTTCAGAGGTCGTAGGATCCAGGGGTTGCCGCCTCGTCGTTTCCCTGATCTTCGTAGAAGGTGGCCTGGTCGGCGGTCTCGACGATGGCGTTGATGCGGGGCTGGTTCAAGGGACACTGCGAGGCGATGTGGCCGAACTTGCGGCAGCGGAAGCAGCCTCCGTTACGGCGGAGATACTCCTTCTCGCGGTCGGTGAGCTTCTTGATCGGGCGCATGTCGACGTTGTCGAGGTCCATGGCGTTGGGGTCACGTGCGGGAGGCTGGGTTGGCTGGAAGGCGGGACGAGGAGGACGGACCATTGGGCGGAACTGCGGCTGGCCAGGTGGAGCGCGGAAGAGAGGAGGTCGCTGGAACGGGAGCTCGCGGAAGGGTTGGTCCCGGATCGGAGCGCGAGAGGGCTGCTGCATCAGTGGCTGCGATTGACCCATGATGGACTCGTATCGCTCGGCGAGGGCCATGGCATCTTCGAGGGTGGCTGCGTTGGAGTCAAGCTTCCATTCGACTTCGATGCGCACCCTGTGCTTGAGCTTGGTGAGGTAACGCTGCAGGTTCTGGCGGTTGTTGCTGAAGTGGGGCAGCTCGAGGAGGAGATCGCGGAAACGGGAGTTGAACTGCTCGACGGAGCCGGTGTGGCGCAGTGCTTCGAACTCATCCTCGGTGGTGCGCAGCGAGGTGGACGGAAGGAAGGTGTCGCGGACGAGGGACAGGACGGCGGCCGGGGTCAGGTTGTCGAGTTGCTTGCCCTGGGACCAGAGGCGCCACCAGGTCTTGGCCTTGCCCTTGAGGTTCATGGCGACGGTGGCGACGGCGGTGGCGTCATCGAGACTGTGGAAGGCAATGTACTCGGTCATTGAGAAGACAAACTCGTCAACGACAGCAGCCTTACGCTCGCCAGTGAAGGCGTCGGGGAGCGGGATCTTGGGACGCTTGAAACCGGGAGGGACGGTGGGGAGATTCGGCTGGGCGGTCAGGGCGGAGAGGACCAGGGCGCGGTCCTCGAGCGAGAGTTGCTCAAGGGCCTGGAGGCGGGCATTGACGGCGGGATCGTCCGATGCTACCATGTCAGATCACGGGATCAAGAGGAAGTCAAAAGAAGAAGATAGAGAAGGGTTTTATTGATCTTAGCGAGTCTAGGATCTAGAGTCAAGTGTGTCTGGGGTCGAAGGTGATGACCAGAAACATGAGCGGGCGAAGGCGGGCTATTTATCTGTCTGGCGATCCCGGAGGCGAAGCCTGCCGCAGCGGGGGCGAAGCAGCGGAGGCGGCGGGACAGCAGCCAGGCAGCAGCGGCTAACCGGAGAAACATGTGAAAGTCTGACAAATGCTCGGTGGCTGACAAATGCGGGTGACACAGCGTTTGACTAATGCATGGTCGATGACAAATGCAGGGAACACAGAGCGGCGTGTGCAACATGAGAGCAAGGAAAAAGGAAAGGCGTCACAGGACAAAGGAAAAGGAAAGTGTGCGACGCAAACAGTGACACAAGTGCGACGGTGCAGCCAAGCGGGGAGAGGGATCTGTGACATCCCCCCCAGAAAAATTGTGCTCAAGTCAAACCATCAATTTTTCGATCCCGAGTTGCGTTGCACTTGTGCTTGGCAAAGGTCGATCAGTGTGTCCATTTCCGGAAGGTTGCGGTTGCGGCTGAGGAAGTCGTGGATGTCTGCGAGTCCTCCATCCAAGAGTTCGGCCAGTGGTGCCCACGAGTCGTACGATGGGTCGTATCCCTGCCAGCGGAGCAGGAACTCGTGTCGATATCCAGGCAGTCGACGTCGTCGGTTGATCCTGTGTCCAATGATCGCTTCGAACACTGATTCGTCGTTGTGGTTGGGTCCGGGTTCGTCAAACACAAGTTGGTCGGTCGATGGTGTGTTGTACGGGACGAGGGCGGAAGCTGGGAGTTCGGTTGTAAATCGGAGGGTCCTCGGGAGTCGAAGTCGATATCCAGTCGTCCCGATCTTCTCGATGATCTTGAAGGGTCCCAAGTACGGCATCCGCATCTTGGAGGGTGTGACGTCGTCCGTGCTGAAGTGGTACGCGGTCGTGTCGATCAGGACTTGGTCGCCAATGTCGTAGCTGATATCGCGTCGATGTCGGTTGGCGTAGTACAGGGCCCGGTCCTGGGCCTTGCCGATGTTGTCCGAGACCAAGTCCAGAGTCGCTTGCATCTCCTCGATCGACTGTGCTGCGGGGTTGGACTCGGCGATGATGTCGGTGTTGGCAGGAGTGCGAGGATGCTGACCGTGCATCAGGAAGAAGGGCGAATGTCCAGTCGATGCTGAGTTGTGTGAGTTGAGCGCGAACTGGATGTACGGCACTTGATCGATCCAGCGGGAGCCGAGGGCCAGAGTCGAACAGCGGATGGCCTCGGCGGCGGTTGCCACAAAGCGTTCGACTTGTCCGGCGGCCTCGTGGTGGTGGGCAAAGGCGATCCGGAGTTCGGTCTTGAGCAGAACGTTGAGTCCTGTCCAGAAGGCCGACCGGAAGCGTGTGTCGTGATCGGAGATGAAAGTGCCGGCGAGTCCAAAGTGCACAAAGACATCGCGGAAGTACTGGCGGGCGACGTCTTCGGCCGAGTCGGTCTTGTTTCCAGGAACCAGGACGACGTACTTGGTGAGGGAGTCGACAAAGATCGTGATCGAGTTGAAGGTGCGTCCCGAGAGTGAGTCCGAGGATGAAGTCGAGGGCGACAGTGTCCATCTTGCGGGTGGCCACAGGGATCCGGGAGAAGTGACCGTATGCTTGTTGTCGTCGGATCTTGGCTCGCTGGCAGATGTCGCAGTGCGAGACCCACTCGGCAATGTCCTTGGACATGGCGGGCCAGTAGTAGTGGGTCGAGATGGCCTTGTAGAGCGTGTTGGTGCCGGGGTGAGCTGCACAGACAGAGTCGTGGTGGTCCTTGATGATCGAGATGCGGAGGTCCTTATCGGGGATGCAGATGCGGGTCGAGTCGAAGTAGAGAATCCCGTGTCGGAGTGAGAAGCGGTGCAGCTGTGCCTTCATCCACGGCTTGAGTCCGTCGGTCGAGTTGTCGCGGAGGGCCGAGATCAGTGCTGGCAGGATCGGGTCGGAGCTGTACTGAGTGCGGATGGTGTCCAAGAGATCGTCGGGCGAGGGTCCGAGGTTGACAATCGCGTTGATGATCGAGACTTGGACGGCCTTGGAGATGGCTGTCGGTGTGCGCGAGAGCACGTCGGCGACCTTGTTCCACGAGCCGGGGATCCACTGGATCTCGAGGTCAAAGTCCAGCATCGTGTCGATGGCTCGCTGTTGGCGCTTGTTGAGGGTCTTGGAGTCGAGGATGTGCTTGAGCGCCTTCTGGTCGGTGTGGAGGAAGACTTTGCGGCCGACGAGGTAGTTCTTGAACTTGTCGAGGTGGCGGGTGATCGACAGCAACTCGCCGTTGTAGGGCGAGTAGTTGAGCTCGGATCCGTGCAGTTTCTGCGAGTTGAAGGCGATGGGGCGCACTGTGCCGGATCCGTCCATGTCCTGGCCGATCCATCCACCAATCGATGCGCTTGACTCGGACCAGTCGGTGAAGAGGTGAATGTCTTTGTCCGGGTTGACCATGTGCAGCGACTGAGGCGAGAGCAACTTGAGCTGCTCGAAGGCGGCGATGGCGTTGTCGTCCCAGACGACGGACTTGGTCGAGTTGGCAGAGCGGGTGGTGATCAGTGTCGAGAGTGGACCGGCGAGGGCAGCGTAGCCGGGGACAAAGCTCATGATGGTGTTGGTCAAGCCGAGGAAGCTGCGGAGTTCGTGTTCAGTCGTTGGTCGCGGGTAGTTCTTGATGGCGTCGATGCGCGAGGGATGCACTTGGATGCGTCCTTCGCCGATGATGAAGCCGAGATAGGTGACGGTCGAGTTGAAGAACGAACACTTCTCGGGTCGGATCTTGAAGCCGTGTCGGTGGATCTTGTCGAGGACCAGTTCGATGTGGCGGATGTGCTGGTCCTCGTCCTCGGATGCAATCAGGATGTCGTCGATGTAGACAAACACAAAATCGTCGATGTATTCGCGGAAGATGTCGTTCATCGCGGCTTGGAACACGGAGGGACTGTTGGCGAGGCCGAAGGGCATCACAAGCCACTCAAAGTGGCCGTACTTGGTCCTGAAGGCCGTCTTGGGGGTGTCGGCGTCGGCAATGCGGATCTGGTGGAATCCGCGTTGCAAGTCGAGCTTGGAGAAGACACGGCACTTGGACAGGCGGTCGATGATCTCGCGCATGTTGGGCAGCGCGGTGCGGTCCTTGACGGTGATCTTGTTGAGGGCGCGGAAGTCAAAGACGAGTCGGAACTTGTCGCCCTGCTTGACCCAGAAGATCGGTGCGCCGAAGGGCGAGACGGACTTGCGGATGTGGCCGATTCGGAGCAATCGGTCGAGTTCGTCTTTGAGTCGAGCGAGTTCTTCGGCCGACATCTGGTAGAGCGACGACCAAGTTGACTTGGCAGAGTCGTCGAGTCGGATGTTCATGTCGATGCCGGGTCGGTGAGGCGGGAGTTCCTTGAGTTCGTTGAAGGCATCGCGGTACTTTGCAATGATGGATCGGTGTTCGGGGGTCAGTGGTTCGAGGACACGGGCGAGTTGGGCAACGGGGTCGTAGGGTTCAACAGCAACTGTATTCAAGTCACTGCTCAGAGTACAAACATACACGGCGCCGGGAGTCGAGGCGAGTGCGTTGATCTGCTGGGTCGACATGTGGTACTGGAATCGGAGTTCGAGGGTCGTGAGTGGCATTCCGGAGTCGGGTCGCGATGCCGTCCAAGTGTGGTGCTTCCCGTCGATCGAGAACTTGATTCGGTTGGAGGGCCAGTCGATCTCGGGGTTGGTCTGGTCGAGCCAGTTCTTGCCGAGGATGACGTCCCAGGTGAGTGGCGCGGTGAAGAGGTTGATGCGGGCGTGGTAATCGTGGATGGTGAGGTCGACGGGATCGGTGACGGAGGACGGGAAGGACTTGCCGTTGGGCATCGTGACGGCGTTGGCGGTGGTCTTGGTTCGAAGGTCGAGGGTCGAGGCGAGGGTCTCGGAGATGTGCGAGTTAGTCGCACCAGGGTCGATGAGGACGGTGATCGGGGAGCCGTTGAGGGTGGCGTCGATCACAAGCAGTCCCTTGCCGTGATTGGCGGCAATGCGGTGGGGTTCGTCGATGAGAGAGTTGATCAGGTGGGGTCCGGTGGCGAGAGTCAATAGTTCAGCGTCGGGGGTCGGAGTCGGGTGGCGGCAACTCGCCGGGTCCTTCAGAGGTCGTAGGATCCAGGGGTTGCCGCCTCGTCGTTTCCCTGATCTTCGTAGAAGGTGGCCTGGTCGGCGGTCTCGACGATGGCGTTGATGCGGGGCTGGTTCAAGGGACACTGCGAGGCGATGTGGCCGAACTTGCGGCAGCGGAAGCAGCCTCCGTTACGGCGGAGATACTCCTTCTCGCGGTCGGTGAGCTTCTTGATCGGGCGCATGTCGACGTTGTCGAGGTCCATGGCGTTGGGGTCACGTGCGGGAGGCTGGGTTGGCTGGAAGGCGGGACGAGGAGGACGGACCATTGGGCGGAACTGCGGCTGGCCAGGTGGAGCGCGGAAGAGAGGAGGTCGCTGGAACGGGAGCTCGCGGAAGGGTTGGTCCCGGATCGGAGCGCGAGAGGGCTGCTGCATCAGTGGCTGCGATTGACCCATGATGGACTCGTATCGCTCGGCGAGGGCCATGGCATCTTCGAGGGTGGCTGCGTTGGAGTCAAGCTTCCATTCGACTTCGATGCGCACCCTGTGCTTGAGCTTGGTGAGGTAACGCTGCAGGTTCTGGCGGTTGTTGCTGAAGTGGGGCAGCTCGAGGAGGAGATCGCGGAAACGGGAGTTGAACTGCTCGACGGAGCCGGTGTGGCGCAGTGCTTCGAACTCATCCTCGGTGGTGCGCAGCGAGGTGGACGGAAGGAAGGTGTCGCGGACGAGGGACAGGACGGCGGCCGGGGTCAGGTTGTCGAGTTGCTTGCCCTGGGACCAGAGGCGCCACCAGGTCTTGGCCTTGCCCTTGAGGTTCATGGCGACGGTGGCGACGGCGGTGGCGTCATCGAGACTGTGGAAGGCAATGTACTCGGTCATTGAGAAGACAAACTCGTCAACGACAGCAGCCTTACGCTCGCCAGTGAAGGCGTCGGGGAGCGGGATCTTGGGACGCTTGAAACCGGGAGGGACGGTGGGGAGATTCGGCTGGGCGGTCAGGGCGGAGAGGACCAGGGCGCGGTCCTCGAGCGAGAGTTGCTCAAGGGCCTGGAGGCGGGCATTGACGGCGGGATCGTCCGATGCTACCATGTCAGATCACGGGATCAAGAGGAAGTCAAAAGAAGAAGATAGAGAAGGGTTTTATTGATCTTAGCGAGTCTAGGATCTAGAGTCAAGTGTGTCTGGGGTCGAAGGTGATGACCAGAAACATGAGCGGGCGAAGGCGGGCTATTTATCTGTCTGGCGATCCCGGAGGCGAAGCCTGCCGCAGCGGGGGCGAAGCAGCGGAGGCGGCGGGACAGCAGCCAGGCAGCAGCGGCTAACCGGAGAAACATGTGAAAGTCTGACAAATGCTCGGTGGCTGACAAATGCGGGTGACACAGCGTTTGACTAATGCATGGTCGATGACAAATGCAGGGAACACAGAGCGGCGTGTGCAACATGAGAGCAAGGAAAAAGGAAAGGCGTCACAGGACAAAGGAAAAGGAAAGTGTGCGACGCAAACAGTGACACAAGTGCGACGGTGCAGCCAAGCGGGGAGAGGGATCTGTGACATCCCCCCCAGAAAAATTGTGCTCAAGTCAAACCATCAATTTTTCGATCCCGAGTTGCGTTGCACTTGTGCTTGGCAAAGGTCGATCAGTGTGTCCATTTCCGGAAGGTTGCGGTTGCGGCTGAGGAAGTCGTGGATGTCTGCGAGTCCTCCATCCAAGAGTTCGGCCAGTGGTGCCCACGAGTCGTAGGATGGGTCGTATCCCTGCCAGCGGAGCAGGAACTCGTGTCGATATCCAGGCAGTCGACGTCGTCTGTCAGATCACGGGATCAAGAGGAGATCAAAAGAAAAAGATAGAGAAGGGTTTTATTGATCTTAGCGAGGCTAGGATCTAGAGTCAAGTGTGTCTGGGGTCGAAGGTGATGACCAGAAACATGAGCGGGTGAAGGCGGGCTATTTATCTGTCTGGCGGTCCCGGAGGCGAAGCCTGCCGCAGCGGGGGCGAAGCAGCGGAGGCGGCGGGACAGCAGCCAGGCAGCAACGGCTAACCGGAGAAACATGTGAAAGTCTGACAAATGCTCGGTGGCTGACAAATGCGGGTGACACAGCGTCTGACTAATGCATGGTCGATGACAAATGCAGGGAAAACAGAGCGGCGTGTGCAACATGAGAGCAAGGAAAAAGGAAAGGCGTCACAGGACAAAGGAAAAGGAAAGTGTGCGACGCAAACAGTGACACAAGTGCGACGGTGCAGCTAGGCGGGCAGAGCGATCTGTGACATCCCCCCCAGAAAAATTGTGCTCAAGTCAAACCATCAATTTTTCGATCCCGAGTTGCGTTGCACTTGTGCTTGGCAAAGGTCGATCAGTGTGTCCATTTCCGGAAGGTTGCGGTTGCGGCTGAGGAAGTCGTGGATATCTGCGAGTCCTCCATCCAAGAGTTCGGCCAGTGGTGCCCACGAGTCGTAAGATGGGTCGTATCCCTGCCAGCGGAGCAAGAACTCGTGTCGATATCCAGGAAGTCGACGTCGTCGGTTGATCCTGTGTCCAATGATCGCTTCGAACACTGATTCGTCGTTGTGGTTGGGTCCGGGTTCAGTCAAACACAAGTTGGTCGGTCGATGGTGTGTTGTAGGGGACGAGGGCGGAAGCGGGGAGTTCGGTTGTAAATCGGAGGGTCCTCGGGAGTCGAAGTCGATATCCAGTCGTTCCGATCTTCTCGATGATCTTGAAGGGTCCCAAGTACGGCATCCGCATCTTGGAGGGTGTGACGTCGTCCGTGCTGAAGTGATACGCGGTCGTGTCGATCAGGACTTGGTCGCCAATGTCGTAGCTGATATCGCGTCGATGTCGGTTGGCGTAGTACAGGGCCCGGTCCTGGGCCTTGCCGATGTTGTCCGAGACCAAGTCCAGAGTCGCTTGCATCTCCTCGATCGACTGTGCTGCAGGGGTTGGACTCGGCGATGATGTCGGTGTTGGCAGGAGTGCGAGGATGCTGACCGTGCATCAGGAAGAAGGGCGAATGTCCAGTCGAAGCTGAGCTTGTGTGAGTTGAGCGCGAACTGGATGTACTGGCACTTGATCGATCCAGCGGGAGCCGAGGGCCAGAGTCGAACAGCGGATGGCCTCGGCGGACGGTTGCCACAAAGCGTTCGACTTGTCCGGCGGCCTCGTGGTGGTGGGCAAAGGCGATCCGGAGTTCGGTCTTGAGCAGAGTGTTAAGTCCTGTCCAGAAGGCCGACCGGAAGCGTGTGTCGTGATCCGAGATGAAAGTGCCGGCGAGTCCAAAGTGCACAAAGACATCGCGGAAGTACTGGCGGGCGACGTCTTCGGCCGAGTCGGTCTTGTTGCCAGGAACCAGGACGACGTACTTGGTGAGGGAGTCGACAAAGATCGTGATCGAGTTGAAGGTGCGTCCCGAGAGTGAGTCCGTGACAGGCGGGAGTCCGAGGATGAAGTCGAGGGCGACAGTGTCCATCTTGCGGGTGGCCACAGGGATCCGGGAGAAGTGACCGTATGCTTGTTGTCGTCGGATCTTGGCTCGCTGGCAGATGTCGCAGTGCGAGACCCACTCGGCAATGTCCTTGGACATGGCGGGCCAGTAGTAGTGTGTCGAGATGGCCTTGTAGAGCGTGTTGGTGCCGGGGTGAGCTGCACAGACAGAGTCGTGGTGGTCCTTGATGATCGAGATGCGGAGGTCCTTAGCCGGGGATGCAGATGCGGGTCGAGTCGAAGTAGAGAATCCCGTGTCGAAGTGAGAAGCGGTGCAGCTGTGCCTTCATCCACGGCTTGAGTCCGTCGGTCGAGTTGTCGCGGAGGGACCGAGATCAGTGCTGACAGGATCGGGTCGGAGCTGTACTGAGTGCGGATGGTGTCCAAGAGATCGTCGGGCGAGGGTCCGAGGTTGACAATCGCGTTGATGATCGAGACTTGGACGGCCTTGGAGATGGCTGTCGGTGTGCGCGAGAGCACGTCGGCGACCTTGTTCCACGAGCCGGGGATCCACTGGATCTCGAGGTCAAAGTCCAGCATCGTGTCGATGGCTCGCTGTTGGCGCTTGTTGAGGGTCTTGGAGTCGAGGATGTGCTTGAGCGCCTTCTGGTCGGTGTGGAGGAAGACTTTGCGGCCGACGAGGTAGTTCTTGAACTTGTCGAGGTGGCGGGTGATCGACAGCAGCTCGCCGTTGTAGGGCGAGTAGTTGAGCTTCGGATCCGTGCAGTTTCTGCGAGTTGAAGGCGATGGGGCGCACCTGTGCCGGATCCGTCCATGTCCTGGCCGATCCATCCACCAATCGATGCGCTTGACTCGGACCAGTCGGTGAAGAGGTGAATGTCCTTGTCCGGGTTGACCATGTGCAGCGACTGAGGCGAGAGCAACTTGAGCTGCTCGAAGGCGGCGATGGCGTTGTCGTCCCAGACGACGGACTTGGTCGAGTTGGCAGGAGCGGGTGGTGATCAGAGTCGAGAGTGGACCGGCGAGGGCAGCGTAGCCAGGGACAAAGCTCATGATGGTGTTGGTCAAGCCGAGGAAGCTGCGGAGTTCGTGTTCGGTCGTTGGTCGCGGGTAGTTCTTGATGGCGTCGATGCGCGAGGGATGCACTTGGATGCGTCCTTCGCCGATGATGAAGCCGAGATAGGTGACGGTCGAGTTGAAGAACGAACACTTCTCGGGTCGGATCTTGAAGCCGTGTCGGTGGATCTTGTCGAGGACCAGTTCGATGTGGCGGATGTGCTGGTCCTCGTCCTCGGATGCGATCAGGATGTCGTCGATGTAGACGAACACAAAGTCGTCGATGAACTCGCGGAAGATGTCGTTCATCGCGGCTTGGAACACGGAGGGACTGTTGGCGAGGCCGAAGGGCATCACAAGCCACTCAAAGTGGCCGTACTTGGTCCTGAAGGCCGTCTTGGGGGTGTCGGCGTCGGCAATGCGGATCTGGTGGAATCCGCGTTGCAAGTCGAGCTTGGAGAAGACACGGCACTTGGACAGGCGGTCGATGATCTCGCGCATGTTGGGCAGCGCGGTGCGGTCCTTGACGGTGATCTTGTTGAGGGCGCGGAAGTCAAAGACGAGTCGGAACTTGTCGCCCTGCTTGACCCAGAAGATCGGTGCGCCGAAGGGCGAGACGGACTTGCGGATGTGGCCGATCCGGAGCAATCGGTCGAGTTCGTCTTTGAGACGAGCGAGTTCTTCGGCCGACATTTGGTAGAGCGACGACCAGGTTGGCTTGGCAGAGTCGTCGAGTCGGATGTTCATGTCGATGCCGGGTCGGTGAGGCGGGAGTTCCTTGAGTTCGTTGAAGGCATCGCGGTACTTTGCGATGATGGATCGGTGTTCGGGGGTCAGTGGTTCGAGGACACGGGCAAGTTGGGCAACGGGGTCGTAGGGTTCAACAGCAACTGTATTCAAGTCACTGCTCAGAGTACAAACATACACGGCGCCGGGAGTCGAAGCCAGTGCGTTGATCTGCTGGGTCGACATGTGGTACTGGGATCGGAGTTCGAGGGTCGTGAGTGGCATTCCGGTGTCGGGTCGCGATGCCGTCCAAGTGTGGTGCTTCCCGTCGATCGAGAACTTGATTCGGTTGGAGGGCCAGTCGATCTCGGGGTTGGTCTGGTCGAGCCAGTTCTTGCCGAGGATAACGTCCCAGGTGAGTGGCGCGGTGAAGAGGTTGATGCGGGCGTGGTAGTCGTGGATGGTGAGGTCGACGGGATCGGTGACGGAGGACGGGAAGGACTTGCCGTTGGGCATCGTGACGGCGTTGGCGGTGGTCTTGGTTCGAAGGTCGAGGGTCGAGGCGAGGGTCTCGGAGATGTGCGAGTTGGTCGCACCAGGGTCGATGAGGACGGTGATCGGGGAGCCGTTGAGGGTGGCGTCGATCACAAGCAGTCCCTTGCCGTGGTTGGCGGCAATGCGGTGGGGTTCGTCGATGAGAGAGTTGATCAGGTGAGGTCCGGTGGCGAGAGTCAATAGTTCAGCGTCGGGGGTCGGAGTCGGATGGCGGCAACTCGCCGGGTCCTTCAGAGGTCGTAGTATCCAGGGGTTGCCGCCTCGTCGTTTCCCTGATCTTCGTAGAAGGTGGCCTGGTCGGCGGTCTCGACGATGGCGTTGATGCGGGGCTGGTTCAAGGGACACTGCGAGGCGATGTGGCCGAACTTGCGGCAGCGGAAGCAGCCTCCGTTACGGCGGAGGTACTCCTTCTCGCGGTCGGTGAGCTTCTTGATCGGGCGCATGTCGACGTTGTCGAGGTCCATGGCGTTGGGGTCACGTGCGGGAGGCTGGGTCGGCTGGAAGGCGGGACGAGGAGGACGGACCATTGGGCGGAACTGCGGCTGACCAGGTGGAGCGCGGAAGAGAGGAGGTCGCTGGAACTGGAGCTCGCGGAAGGGTTGATCGCGGAACTGAGTGCGAGCGGGCTGCTGCATCAGGGGTTGCGATTGACCCATAATGGACTCGTATCGCTCGGCGAGGGCCATGGCATCTTCGAGGGTGGCTGTGTTGGAGTCAAGCTTCCATTCGACTTCGATGCGCACCCTGTGCTTGAGCTTGGTGAGGTAGCGCTGCAGGTTCTGGCGGTTGTTGCTGAAGTGGGGCAGCTCGAGGAGGAGATCGCGGAAGCGAGAGTTGAACTGCTCGACGGAGCCGGTGTGGCGCAGTGCTTCGAACTCATCCTCGGTGGTGCGCAGCGAGGTGGACGGAAGGAAGGTGTCGCGGACGAGGGACAGGACGGCGGCCGGGGTCAGGTTGTCGAGTTGCTTGCCCTGGGACCAGAGGCGCCACCAGGTCTTGGCCTTGCCCTTGAGGTTCATGGCGACGGTGGCGACAGCGGTGGCGTCATCGAGACTGTGGAAGGCAATGTACTCGGTCATTGAGAAGACAAACTCGTCAACGACAGCAGCCTTACGCTCGCCAGTGAAGGCGTCGGGGAGCGGGATCTTGGGACGCTTGAAACCGGGAGGGACCGTGGGGAGATTCGGCTGGGCGGTCAGGGCGGAGAGGACCAGGGCGCGGTCCTCGAGCGATAGTTGTTCAAGGGCCTGGAGACAGGCATTGACGGCGGGATCGTCCGATGCTACCATGTCAGATCACGGGATCAAGAGGAGATCAAAAGAAGAAGATAGAGAAGGGTTTTATTGATCTTAGCGAGGCTAGGATCTAGAGTCAAGTGTGTCTGGGGTCGAAGGTGATGACCAGAAACATGAGCGGGTGAAGGCGGGCTATTTATCTGTCTGGCGGTCCCGGAGGCGAAGCCTGCCGCAGCGGGGGCGAAGCAGCGGAGGCGGCGGGACAGCAGCCAGGCAGCAACGGCTAACCGGAGAAACATGTGAAAGTCTGACAAATGCTCGGTGGCTGACAAATGCGGGTGACACAGCGTCTGACTAATGCATGGTCGATGACAAATGCAGGGAAAACAGAGCGGCGTGTGCAACATGAGAGCAAGGAAAAAGGAAAGGCGTCACAGGACAAAGGAAAAGGAAAGTGTGCGACGCAAACAGTGACACAAGTGCGACGGTGCAGCTAGGCGGGCAGAGCGATCTGTGACATCGTCTGTTGATCCTGTGTCCAATGATCGCTTCGAACACTGACTCGTCGTTGTGGTTGGGTCCGGGTTCGTCAAACACAAGTTGGTCGGTCGATGGTGTGTTGTACGGGACGAGGGCGGAAGCTGGGAGTTCGGTTGTGAATCGGAGGGTCCTCGGGAGTCGAAGTCGATATCCAGTCGTCCCGATCTTCTCGATGATCTTGAAGGGTCCCAAGTACGGCATCCGCATCTTGGAGGGTGTGACGTCGTCCGTGCTGAAGTGGTACGCGGTCGTGTCGATCAGGACTTGGTCGCCAATGTCGTAGCTGATATCGCGTCGATGTCGGTTGGCGTAGTACAGGGCCCGGTCCTGGGCCTTGCCGATGTTGTCCGAGACCAAGTCCAGAGTCGCTTGCATCTCCTCGATCGACTGTGCTGCGGGGTTGGACTCGGCGATGATGTCGGTGTTGGCAGGAGTGCGAGGATGCTGACCGTGCATCAGGAAGAAGGGCGAATGTCCAGTCGATGCTGAGTTGTGTGAGTTGAGCGCGAACTGGATGTACGGCACTTGATCGATCCAGCGGGAGCCGAGGGCCAGAGTCGAACAGCGGATGGCCTCGGCGGCGGTTGCCACAAAGCGTTCGACTTGTCCGGCGGCCTCGTGGTGGTGGGCAAAGGCGATCCGGAGTTCGGTCTTGAGCAGAACGTTGAGTCCTGTCCAGAAGGCCGACCGGAAGCGTGTGTCGTGATCGGAGATGAAAGTGCCGGCGAGTCCAAAGTGCACAAAGACATCGCGGAAGTACTGGCGGGCGACGTCTTCGGCCGAGTCGGTCTTGTTTCCAGGAACCAGGACGACGTACTTGGTGAGGGAGTCGACAAAGATCGTGATCGAGTTGAAGGTGCGTCCCGAGAGTGAGTCCGAGGATGAAGTCGAGGGCGACAGTGTCCATCTTGCGGGTGGCCACAGGGATCCGGGAGAAGTGACCGTATGCTTGTTGTCGTCGGATCTTGGCTCGCTGGCAGATGTCGCAGTGCGAGACCCACTCGGCAATGTCCTTGGACATGGCGGGCCAGTAGTAGTGGGTCGAGATGGCCTTGTAGAGCGTGTTGGTGCCGGGGTGAGCTGCACAGACAGAGTCGTGGTGGTCCTTGATGATCGAGATGCGGAGGTCCTTATCGGGGATGCAGATGCGGGTCGAGTCGAAGTAGAGAATCCCGTGTCGGAGTGAGAAGCGGTGCAGCTGTGCCTTCATCCACGGCTTGAGTCCGTCGGTCGAGTTGTCGCGGAGGGCCGAGATCAGTGCTGGCAGGATCGGGTCGGAGCTGTACTGAGTGCGGATGGTGTCCAAGAGATCGTCGGGCGAGGGTCCGAGGTTGACAATCGCGTTGATGATCGAGACTTGGACGGCCTTGGAGATGGCTGTCGGTGTGCGCGAGAGCACGTCGGCGACCTTGTTCCACGAGCCGGGGATCCACTGGATCTCGAGGTCAAAGTCCAGCATCGTGTCGATGGCTCGCTGTTGGCGCTTGTTGAGGGTCTTGGAGTCGAGGATGTGCTTGAGCGCCTTCTGGTCGGTGTGGAGGAAGACTTTGCGGCCGACGAGGTAGTTCTTGAACTTGTCGAGGTGGCGGGTGATCGACAGCAACTCGCCGTTGTAGGGCGAGTAGTTGAGCTCGGATCCGTGCAGTTTCTGCGAGTTGAAGGCGATGGGGCGCACTGTGCCGGATCCGTCCATGTCCTGGCCGATCCATCCACCAATCGATGCGCTTGACTCGGACCAGTCGGTGAAGAGGTGAATGTCTTTGTCCGGGTTGACCATGTGCAGCGACTGAGGCGAGAGCAACTTGAGCTGCTCGAAGGCGGCGATGGCGTTGTCGTCCCAGACGACGGACTTGGTCGAGTTGGCAGAGCGGGTGGTGATCAGTGTCGAGAGTGGACCGGCGAGGGCAGCGTAGCCGGGGACAAAGCTCATGATGGTGTTGGTCAAGCCGAGGAAGCTGCGGAGTTCGTGTTCAGTCGTTGGTCGCGGGTAGTTCTTGATGGCGTCGATGCGCGAGGGATGCACTTGGATGCGTCCTTCGCCGATGATGAAGCCGAGATAGGTGACGGTCGAGTTGAAGAACGAACACTTCTCGGGTCGGATCTTGAAGCCGTGTCGGTGGATCTTGTCGAGGACCAGTTCGATGTGGCGGATGTGCTGGTCCTCGTCCTCGGATGCGATCAGGATGTCGTCGATGTAGACAAACACAAAATCGTCGATGTATTCGCGGAAGATGTCGTTCATCGCGGCTTGGAACACGGAGGGACTGTTGGCGAGGCCGAAGGGCATCACAAGCCACTCAAAGTGGCCGTACTTGGTCCTGAAGGCCGTCTTGGGGGTGTCGGCGTCGGCAATGCGGATCTGGTGGAATCCGCGTTGCAAGTCGAGCTTGGAGAAGACACGGCACTTGGACAGGCGGTCGATGATCTCGCGCATGTTGGGCAGCGCGGTGCGGTCCTTGACGGTGATCTTGTTGAGGGCGCGGAAGTCAAAGACGAGTCGGAACTTGTCGCCCTGCTTGACCCAGAAGATCGGTGCGCCGAAGGGCGAGACGGACTTGCGGATGTGGCCGATTCGGAGCAATCGGTCGAGTTCGTCTTTGAGTCGAGCGAGTTCTTCGGCCGACATCTGGTAGAGCGACGACCAAGTTGACTTGGCAGAGTCGTCGAGTCGGATGTTCATGTCGATGCCGGGTCGGTGAGGCGGGAGTTCCTTGAGTTCGTTGAAGGCATCGCGGTACTTTGCAATGATGGATCGGTGTTCGGGGGTCAGTGGTTCGAGGACACGGGCGAGTTGGGCAACGGGGTCGTAGGGTTCAACAGCAACTGTATTCAAGTCACTGCTCAGAGTACAAACATACACGGCGCCGGGAGTCGAGGCGAGTGCGTTGATCTGCTGGGTCGACATGTGGTACTGGAATCGGAGTTCGAGGGTCGTGAGTGGCATTCCGGAGTCGGGTCGCGATGCCGTCCAAGTGTGGTGCTTCCCGTCGATCGAGAACTTGATTCGGTTGGAGGGCCAGTCGATCTCGGGGTTGGTCTGGTCGAGCCAGTTCTTGCCGAGGATGACGTCCCAGGTGAGTGGCGCGGTGAAGAGGTTGATGCGGGCGTGGTAATCGTGGATGGTGAGGTCGACGGGATCGGTGACGGAGGACGGGAAGGACTTGCCGTTGGGCATCGTGACGGCGTTGGCGGTGGTCTTGGTTCGAAGGTCGAGGGTCGAGGCGAGGGTCTCGGAGATGTGCGAGTTAGTCGCACCAGGGTCGATGAGGACGGTGATCGGGGAGCCGTTGAGGGTGGCGTCGATCACAAGCAGTCCCTTGCCGTGATTGGCGGCAATGCGGTGGGGTTCGTCGATGAGAGAGTTGATCAGGTGGGGTCCGGTGGCGAGAGTCAATAGTTCAGCGTCGGGGGTCGGAGTCGGATGGCGGCAACTCGCCGGGTCCTTCAGAGGTCGTAGGATCCAGGGGTTGCCGCCTCGTCGTTTCCCTGATCTTCGTAGAAGGTGGCCTGGTCGGCGGTCTCGACGATGGCGTTGATGCGGGGCTGGTTCAAGGGACACTGCGAGGCGATGTGGCCGAACTTGCGGCAGCGGAAGCAGCCTCCGTTACGGCGGAGATACTCCTTCTCGCGGTCGGTGAGCTTCTTGATCGGGCGCATGTCGACGTTGTCGAGGTCCATGGCGTTGGGGTCACGTGCGGGAGGCTGGGTTGGCTGGAAGGCGGGACGAGGAGGACGGACCATTGGGCGGAACTGCGGCTGGCCAGGTGGAGCGCGGAAGAGAGGAGGTCGCTGGAACGGGAGCTCGCGGAAGGGTTGGTCCCGGATCGGAGCGCGAGAGGGCTGCTGCATCAGTGGCTGCGATTGACCCATGATGGACTCGTATCGCTCGGCGAGGGCCATGGCATCTTCGAGGGTGGCTGCGTTGGAGTCAAGCTTCCATTCGACTTCGATGCGCACCCTGTGCTTGAGCTTGGTGAGGTAACGCTGCAGGTTCTGGCGGTTGTTGCTGAAGTGGGGCAGCTCGAGGAGGAGATCGCGGAAACGGGAGTTGAACTGCTCGACGGAGCCGGTGTGGCGCAGTGCTTCGAACTCATCCTCGGTGGTGCGCAGCGAGGTGGACGGAAGGAAGGTGTCGCGGACGAGGGACAGGACGGCGGCCGGGGTCAGGTTGTCGAGTTGCTTGCCCTGGGACCAGAGGCGCCACCAGGTCTTGGCCTTGCCCTTGAGGTTCATGGCGACGGTGGCGACGGCGGTGGCGTCATCGAGACTGTGGAAGGCAATGTACTCGGTCATTGAGAAGACAAACTCGTCAACGACAGCAGCCTTACGCTCGCCAGTGAAGGCGTCGGGGAGCGGGATCTTGGGACGCTTGAAACCGGGAGGGACGGTGGGGAGATTCGGCTGGGCGGTCAGGGCGGAGAGGACCAGGGCGCGGTCCTCGAGCGAGAGTTGCTCAAGGGCCTGGAGGCGGGCATTGACGGCGGGATCGTCCGATGCTACCATGTCAGATCACGGGATCAAGAGGAAGTCAAAAGAAGAAGATAGAGAAGGGTTTTATTGATCTTAGCGAGTCTAGGATCTAGAGTCAAGTGTGTCTGGGGTCGAAGGTGATGACCAGAAACATGAGCGGGCGAAGGCGGGCTATTTATCTGTCTGGCGATCCCGGAGGCGAAGCCTGCCGCAGCGGGGGCGAAGCAGCGGAGGCGGCGGGACAGCAGCCAGGCAGCAGCGGCTAACCGGAGAAACATGTGAAAGTCTGACAAATGCTCGGTGGCTGACAAATGCGGGTGACACAGCGTTTGACTAATGCATGGTCGATGACAAATGCAGGGAACACAGAGCGGCGTGTGCAACATGAGAGCAAGGAAAAAGGAAAGGCGTCACAGGACAAAGGAAAAGGAAAGTGTGCGACGCAAACAGTGACACAAGTGCGACGGTGCAGCCAAGCGGGGAGAGGGATCTGTGACATCCCCCCCAGAAAAATTGTGCTCAAGTCAAACCATCAATTTTTCGATCCCGAGTTGCGTTGCACTTGTGCTTGGCAAAGGTCGATCAGTGTGTCCATTTCCGGAAGGTTGCGGTTGCGGCTGAGGAAGTCGTGGATGTCTGCGAGTCCTCCATCCAAGAGTTCGGCCAGTGGTGCCCACGAGTCGTACGATGGGTCGTATCCCTGCCAGCGGAGCAGGAACTCGTGTCGATATCCAGGCAGTCGACGTCGTCGGTTGATCCTGTGTCCAATGATCGCTTCGAACACTGATTCGTCGTTGTGGTTGGGTCCGGGTTCGTCAAACACAAGTTGGTCGGTCGATGGTGTGTTGTACGGGACGAGGGCGGAAGCTGGGAGTTCGGTTGTAAATCGGAGGGTCCTCGGGAGTCGAAGTCGATATCCAGTCGTCCCGATCTTCTCGATGATCTTGAAGGGTCCCAAGTACGGCATCCGCATCTTGGAGGGTGTGACGTCGTCCGTGCTGAAGTGGTACGCGGTCGTGTCGATCAGGACTTGGTCGCCAATGTCGTAGCTGATATCGCGTCGATGTCGGTTGGCGTAGTACAGGGCCCGGTCCTGGGCCTTGCCGATGTTGTCCGAGACCAAGTCCAGAGTCGCTTGCATCTCCTCGATCGACTGTGCTGCGGGGTTGGACTCGGCGATGATGTCGGTGTTGGCAGGAGTGCGAGGATGCTGACCGTGCATCAGGAAGAAGGGCGAATGTCCAGTCGATGCTGAGTTGTGTGAGTTGAGCGCGAACTGGATGTACGGCACTTGATCGATCCAGCGGGAGCCGAGGGCCAGAGTCGAACAGCGGATGGCCTCGGCGGCGGTTGCCACAAAGCGTTCGACTTGTCCGGCGGCCTCGTGGTGGTGGGCAAAGGCGATCCGGAGTTCGGTCTTGAGCAGAACGTTGAGTCCTGTCCAGAAGGCCGACCGGAAGCGTGTGTCGTGATCGGAGATGAAAGTGCCGGCGAGTCCAAAGTGCACAAAGACATCGCGGAAGTACTGGCGGGCGACGTCTTCGGCCGAGTCGGTCTTGTTTCCAGGAACCAGGACGACGTACTTGGTGAGGGAGTCGACAAAGATCGTGATCGAGTTGAAGGTGCGTCCCGAGAGTGAGTCCGAGGATGAAGTCGAGGGCGACAGTGTCCATCTTGCGGGTGGCCACAGGGATCCGGGAGAAGTGACCGTATGCTTGTTGTCGTCGGATCTTGGCTCGCTGGCAGATGTCGCAGTGCGAGACCCACTCGGCAATGTCCTTGGACATGGCGGGCCAGTAGTAGTGGGTCGAGATGGCCTTGTAGAGCGTGTTGGTGCCGGGGTGAGCTGCACAGACAGAGTCGTGGTGGTCCTTGATGATCGAGATGCGGAGGTCCTTATCGGGGATGCAGATGCGGGTCGAGTCGAAGTAGAGAATCCCGTGTCGGAGTGAGAAGCGGTGCAGCTGTGCCTTCATCCACGGCTTGAGTCCGTCGGTCGAGTTGTCGCGGAGGGCCGAGATCAGTGCTGGCAGGATCGGGTCGGAGCTGTACTGAGTGCGGATGGTGTCCAAGAGATCGTCGGGCGAGGGTCCGAGGTTGACAATCGCGTTGATGATCGAGACTTGGACGGCCTTGGAGATGGCTGTCGGTGTGCGCGAGAGCACGTCGGCGACCTTGTTTGTCAGATCACGGGATCAAGAGGAGATCAAAAGAAAAAGATAGAGAAGGGTTTTATTGATCTTAGCGAGGCTAGGATCTAGAGTCAAGTGTGTCTGGGGTCGAAGGTGATGACCAGAAACATGAGCGGGTGAAGGCGGGCTATTTATCTGTCTGGCGGTCCCGGAGGCGAAGCCTGCCGCAGCGGGGGCGAAGCAGCGGAGGCGGCGGGACAGCAGCCAGGCAGCAACGGCTAACCGGAGAAACATGTGAAAGTCTGACAAATGCTCGGTGGCTGACAAATGCGGGTGACACAGCGTCTGACTAATGCATGGTCGATGACAAATGCAGGGAAAACAGAGCGGCGTGTGCAACATGAGAGCAAGGAAAAAGGAAAGGCGTCACAGGACAAAGGAAAAGGAAAGTGTGCGACGCAAACAGTGACACAAGTGCGACGGTGCAGCTAGGCGGGCAGAGCGATCTGTGACATCCCCCCCAGAAAAATTGTGCTCAAGTCAAACCATCAATTTTTCGATCCCGAGTTGCGTTGCACTTGTGCTTGGCAAAGGTCGATCAGTGTGTCCATTTCCGGAAGGTTGCGATTGACCCATAATGGACTCGTATCGCTCGGCGAGGGCCATGGCATCTTCGAGGGTGGCTGTGTTGGAGTCAAGCTTCCATTCGACTTCGATGCGCACCCTGTGCTTGAGCTTGGTGAGGTAGCGCTGCAGGTTCTGGCGGTTGTTGCTGAAGTGGGGCAGCTCGAGGAGGAGATCGCGGAAGCGAGAGTTGAACTGCTCGACGGAGCCGGTGTGGCGCAGTGCTTCGAACTCATCCTCGGTGGTGCGCAGCGAGGTGGACGGAAGGAAGGTGTCGCGGACGAGGGACAGGACGGCGGCCGGGGTCAGGTTGTCGAGTTGCTTGCCCTGGGACCAGAGGCGCCACCAGGTCTTGGCCTTGCCCTTGAGGTTCATGGCGACGGTGGCGACAGCGGTGGCGTCATCGAGACTGTGGAAGGCAATGTACTCGGTCATTGAGAAGACAAACTCGTCAACGACAGCAGCCTTACGCTCGCCAGTGAAGGCGTCGGGGAGCGGGATCTTGGGACGCTTGAAACCGGGAGGGACCGTGGGGAGATTCGGCTGGGCAGTCAGGGCGGAGAGGACCAGGGCGCGGTCCTCGAGCGATAGTTGTTCAAGGGCCTGGAGACAGGCATTGACGGCGGGATCGACCGATGCTACCATGTCAGATCACGGGATCAAGAGGAGATCAAAAGAAAAAGATAGAGAAGGGTTTTATTGATCTTAGCGAGGCTAGGATCTAGAGTCAAGTGTGTCTGGGGTCGAAGGTGATGACCAGAAACATGAGCGGGTGAAGGCGGGCTATTTATCTGTCTGGCGGTCCCGGAGGCGAAGCCTGCCGCAGCGGGGGCGAAGCAGCGGAGGCGGCGGGACAGCAGCCAGGCAGCAACGGCTAACCGGAGAAACATGTGAAAGTCTGACAAATGCTCGGTGGCTGACAAATGCGGGTGACACAGCGTCTGACTAATGCATGGTCGATGACAAATGCAGGGAAAACAGAGCGGCGTGTGCAACATGAGAGCAAGGAAAAAGGAAAGGCGTCACAGGACAAAGGAAAAGGAAAGTGTGCGACGCAAACAGTGACACAAGTGCGACGGTGCAGCTAGGCGGGCAGAGCGATCTGTGACATTGTTCCACGAGCCGGGGATCCACTGGATCTCGAGGTCAAAGTCCAGCATCGTGTCGATGGCTCGCTGTTGGCGCTTGTTGAGGGTCTTGGAGTCGAGGATGTGCTTGAGCGCCTTCTGGTCGGTGTGGAGGAAGACTTTGCGGCCGACGAGGTAGTTCTTGAACTTGTCGAGGTGGCGGGTGATCGACAGCAACTCGCCGTTGTAGGGCGAGTAGTTGAGCTCGGATCCGTGCAGTTTCTGCGAGTTGAAGGCGATGGGGCGCACTGTGCCGGATCCGTCCATGTCCTGGCCGATCCATCCACCAATCGATGCGCTTGACTCGGACCAGTCGGTGAAGAGGTGAATGTCTTTGTCCGGGTTGACCATGTGCAGCGACTGAGGCGAGAGCAACTTGAGCTGCTCGAAGGCGGCGATGGCGTTGTCGTCCCAGACGACGGACTTGGTCGAGTTGGCAGAGCGGGTGGTGATCAGTGTCGAGAGTGGACCGGCGAGGGCAGCGTAGCCGGGGACAAAGCTCATGATGGTGTTGGTCAAGCCGAGGAAGCTGCGGAGTTCGTGTTCGGTCGTTGGTCGCGGGTAGTTCTTGATGGCGTCGATGCGCGAGGGATGCACTTGGATGCGTCCTTCGCCGATGATGAAGCCGATAGGTGACGGTCGAGTTGAAGAACGAACACTTCTCGGGTCGGATCTTGAAGCCGTGTCGGTGGATCTTGTCGAGGACCAGTTCGATGTGGCGGATGTGCTGGTCCTCGTCCTCGGATGCGATCAGGATGTCGTCGATGTAGAAACACAAAGTCGTCGATGAACTCGCGGAAGATGTCGTTCATCGCGGCTTGGAACACGGAGGGACTGTTGGCGAGGCCGAAGGGCATCACAAGCCACTCAAAGTGGCCGTACTTGGTCCTGAAGGCCGTCTTGGGGGTGTCGGCGTCGGCAATGCGGATCTGGTGGAATCCGCGTTGCAAGTCGAGCTTGGAGAAGACACGGCACTTGGACAGGCGGTCGATGATCTCGCGCATGTTGGGCAGCGCGGTGCGGTCCTTGACGGTGATCTTGTTGAGGGCGCGGAAGTCAAAGACGAGTCGGAACTTGTCGCCTGCTT